>NW_025971991.1:0-10018 GCF_021869965.1 Rhincodon typus
TGTTGCCACTTTCAGTGACCTGTGTACCTGTACACCCAGATCCCTCTGCCTATCAGTAATCTGAAGGGTTCTGCCATTTACTGTATATTTTCTATCTGGATTAGACCTTCCCAAATGCATTACCTCACATTTTTCTGAATTAAACTCCATCTGCCATCTCACTGCCCAAATCACCAACCGATCTATATCCTGCTGAATCCTTTGTTGGCCCACATTGCTATCCGCAATTCCACCAACCTTTGTGTCATCAGCAAACTTACTAATCAGACCAGTTATATTTTCCTCTAAATCATTTATATATATTACAAACAGCAAAGGTCCCAACACTGATCCCTGAAGAATGCCACTAGTCACAGCCCTCCATTCAGAAACACACCCTTCCACTGCTACCCTCTGTCTTCTATGACTGAGCCAGTTTTTTAATCCATCTTGCAAGCTCACCTCTGACTCCGTGCGACTTTACCTTCTGTTTCAGCCTGCCATGAGGGACCTTCTCAAAGGCCTTAAAGCAGTCCATGTAGACAACATCCACTCCCCTACCCTCATTTATCATCTTCGTCACTTCCTCAAAAACCCAACCAAGTTAGTGAAACATGACCTCCCTTTCACAAAACCATGTTGCCTCTTGCTAATACGCCCACTCATTTCCAAGTGGGAGTAAATCCTGTCTCGAAGAATCCTCTCCAATAATTTCCCTACCACTGACATAAGGCTCACCAGCCTGTAATTAGCTGGATTATCCTTGTCACCCTTCTTAAACAAAGGAACAACATTGGCTATTCTCCAATCCTCTGGGACCTCCCCTGTAGCCAGTGAGGATACAAAGATTTCCCTCAAGGCCCCAGCAATTCCCTCCCTTGCCTCTCTGCATATTCTGGGGTATATCCCATCAGGCCCTGGGGACTTGTCTACCTTAATGTTTTTCAATACCCCTAATACCTCCTCCCTTTTGATCTCAACATGACCCAAACTATTTACACACCCTTCCCCAGACTCATCATCCACCAAGTCCTTCTCTATGGTGAATATTGACGCAAAGTATTCATTTAATACCTTTTTAATATTCATTTAATAATTTAATACCATTTTCTCTGGCTCCACACATAAATTTCCCTCCCTGTCCTTAAGTGGAACAACCCTCTGCCTGGCTACCTTCTCACTCTTTATATATGTATAAAAAGCCTCGGGATTTTCCTTAATCCTGTTGGCCAATTACTTTTTATGACTCCTTTTAGCCCTCCTGACTCCTTGCTTAAGTCTCTTTCGACTTTCCTTGTATTCCACCCTTGCTTCATGTGTTCCCAGCATCCTAGCCTTGATAAATGCCTCCTTTTTCTTTTTGAATTTGCTCACAATATCTCTCGTTATACAAGGTTCCCTAAACTTGCCATAATTATCCTTCATCCTCACAGGAATGTGCTGGTCCTGAGTTCCCAGCAACTTACACTTGAAAGCCTCCCACATATCATATTTTGATTTGCCCTCAAATATCTGCCTCCAATCTACATTCTTCAATTCCTGCCTAGTATTGTTGTAATTAGCCTTCCCCCAATTTTTGCATCTTCACCTGATAACTACACCTATCTTTGTCCATCATTACCTTAAAGCTTACTGAATTGTGATCACTGTGCCCAAGCTGCTCCCCAACGGAGACATCAACCACTGGCCAGTCTCATTCCCTAATACTCGGTCCAGTACGGTCTAGTATTGCTAGACTATTAATCCAGAAAAACAGCTAATGTTCTGGAGACCCAAGTTCAAATCCCACCATGGCAGATGGTGGAATTTGAACTCAATAATAATCTGGAATTAAAAATCTACTGATGACCATGAAACCATCGTCAATTGTCAGGAAAAGCCCATCTAGTTCAATAATGTCCTTCAGAGAAGGAAATCTGTCATCCTTACCTGGCCTGGTCTACATGTGACTCCAGACCCACAGCAATGTGGTTACTCTCAATTGCCCTCTGAAATGGTTTAGGAAGCCATTCCATTCAAAGACAACTAGGAACGGGCAATAAATGCTGGCAAGCCATGATGCCCATGTCCCATGAGTGAATTAAAACAAATTATATGCTTCAATCAGATTCTCTCCTCATTCTTCTGAACTCCAGCAAGTACAAACCCAAGCTATTCGACCTCTCCTCGTACAACAGCCCTTTCATCCCTGGAATCAATTTGGTGAATCTCCTCTGACCTGCCTCCAGTGCAATCTCATTCTTCCTCGAGTAGACCAAAACTAGAACAGTACTCCAGATGTGGGTCTCACCAATGCCTTATATAACAACACTTCCCTACTTTTATAAAACAGTCCTTTTGCAATAAATACCAGGATTCTATTTGCCTTCCTTATTATATGCTGTACCTGCAAACCCACTTTCTGCGATTCATGCACCAGGTCAACAAGATCCTTCTGCACTGGCGCAATTTGAATCTGCTTCCCATTTAAATACTAATTTGCCCTTTTATTTGTCCAGCCAAAATGGGTAACCTCACACTTATCCACATTAAATTCCATCTGCCAGATTCTTTCCCAATCTCCTAGCTTATCAATATCTATCTGTAAACTCTTTACCTCCTCATAGGCCGCTTTCCTATCTATTTTAGTATTATCCCCAAATTTTGCTATGTTACACTCTGTCCTTGCATGGAGATCATTATATAGATTGTAAATAGTTGAGGTCCAAGAACTGAACCCTGCGGCACCCCACTACTTACAGTTTGCCAACCAGAGAAGGACCTTTTTATCCCAACCCTCTACTTTCTGTCAATCATCCAATCCCCTATCTAAGCCAATGCTCTACCCCTAAACCCCTGGGATCTAACCTTCTGAATCAGTCTTTCAAGGCACTTTGTCAAATGCTCGCTGGAAGCCAAGATATACCACATCCACCAGATCCCTATTATCTACTTTGCTGGTTACATACTCAATGAACTCCAGCAAGTTTGTCAGTACGACTTGCTATTCATGAAACCATGCTGTCACTGGTAAATTGATCTTTGCTTTTCCAAGTTATTCCCTCCTTTATGATTAACTCCAGCAACTTCTCCACTAGAGGTCACACCAACTGGACTATGGTTTCAGACATAACAGTGTGGAGCTGGAGGTGCACAGCAGGCCAGGCAGCATCAGAGGAGCAGGAAAGTTGACGTTTTGGGTCGGGACCCTTCTTCAGACTTTTTACCTCTTTTTTTGAATAAGGGTGTCATATTAGTGTGTTTCTGATCCACTGGTACCTTTTTTGAATCCAGGGAGTTTTGGAATATCGTAACTAATGCATCCACTATTTCTGCTGCCACCTCCTTTAATAGCCTAGAGTGCAGGTCATCAGGCCCCTGGGGACTCAACTGCCTTTAATCCCATTTGTTCACTTAATACCATCTCCCTCGTTATAGCAATTCCACCAGGTTCCTGTGTAGTAACTACAATTTTTGGGAAGAAATTATTAGCTTTCACTGTGAAAACAGAGACAAAATATTGGTTTAGTGCCTCTGTCATTTCTGAGTTTCCCATTACTAACTTGCCATTTTCATCCTCTAAAAGGCCAACATTCACTTTCACTATTCTCTTCCTTTTTATATACTTATAGAAGCTTTTAGTATCAATGCTTATGTTTTCTGCTAGTTTGTTTTCGTAGTTCATCTTAGCTCTTTTGATTTTGTTTTTAGTAATCCTTTGCTGACATTTGAAGTTCTCCCGATTCTCTGGAGTGCCACTTGTTTTTGCAGTATGATATGCCCTAGTTTATGCCTTTGTTATCCTTGACTTCCTTGTTAAGCCATGAATGATTTTTCACCTTTTTACAATTCCTCTTCCTGTCAGGAATATATTTTAATTGAGAGGTATTTCCTACATCCCTAAGCATTTGCCACTCTTCTTCATCAGTCCTGCCTTTAATATTTTTGCCAGTCCACCACAGTCAACTCCTTCCTCTGAACTGTATAATTACCTATTTCCAACACTAAAACTTCAGTATGCAACTCTTCACTCTTTTGATCCAGATGTGTAACTCTAACATGTTGTGATCACTCTTTCCAAGGGGATCCTTAACAACAAGACCATTTATCAATCCTTCCTCATTACATAATACAAAATTTAAAAAATCTAAAGTAGCCAGTTATCTGGTTAGCTCCATGACATGTTGCTCGAAAGAACAATCCGTTATACACCTCTCTGAACCTTTCCTTAAGGCCACCCTTGCCAAGTTGATTAATCCAGGCAATATGCATGTCAAAATCACCCATATATACCCTTGCACCCTTCTCACAAGCCTCATTACTTCCTGGTTTATATTATGCCCTAGATTGGAAGTATAGTTCAGGGGCCTGAGATATAAGGGTTTCTTCCCTTACTTTTTATTTCCACCCAGGCTGATTTAACATTTTGGTCCCCAGAGCCAATATCATTTCTTAATACAGCCTTGATGTCATCCTTAACCAATAAAGCAACTCCACCTCCTGCTCCTTCTTGTCTATCCTTTTGGAACACTGAGTACCCATGGACATTTAACTCTCAGTTCTGATCTTCTTGTAACCATGTATCCCCCACCAGGTTGTACCTATTTGTCTCAATTTGTGCTGTCAGCTCATCAATTTTATTCCGAATACTGCATGCAATCTGACCACAAACTGCCGCTCTCATGTTACAACTCACAAGAGTTGCAGTGATTCTCTAATCTCACTGGTCCCAGGGTCACTACAAAAGTTAATCAATAGTCAAAGCATGCAAAGTTCATGATTGACCTGTCCATTGGATTCAAGTTAACCAAAAACACTGACCAGATTTCTGTACTTAACAAGAACTTCTATTTATCATAAATAATTAATAATAATCACAAGTAAACAGCTACAAACTGTCAAATATGGCTCTACAAGTCAAAAATCTAACCCCCTTGTAAAACCCCCAAGCACACATACAGACAGACCCAGACATACAAAAAAATATGATTTTATAGGTGAAAGGAAAATAAACTGGCAAACGCAATTCAACAGCACCAATCCACAGATTTTGTTGAGATGCTGTTTTCTTGCCAAGACTTGCTGCTCTTTAACCTCCTTTCTCCAGTTAGTTTCAATTATTTTCAGGTGGCATACAATTGGTACACTAATTCAAAGTCTCTTAGTTACTTGTCTAATCCAACAGTTTACAGCAACTGGTTGGAGAAAATATCTGGTTTTCTTCAGAAATTTTTACTGTAAAGAGACAGGCTGCTTGTCCTTCCTGTAGTTTGAAGGTTTCTCTCTGTATCATTCACACCCACAAGATGTTCAGCTGCCCAGGTTCTAATCACAAGAGCTGTCATCAGCATGATGACCTTTGGAATCCATGACTAGTCACAACTTGTTAAATTAATCAGCTACTTGTTTCTGTCCAACTGCAGTCTGAACACACACTGGTGCTGATTTATCAACAACAGCTTCTAACAGTGCTTGAACAAAGCAGCATTGTAAACACCACACAGAGATGTTGTGGTTGGTTAGCTCGCCGAGCTGGTTCATTGTTCCGCAGACATTTCATTACCCTGCTGGGTAACATCATCAGTGCAGCCTCCAATGAAGCGCTGTTGTGTTTTCCTACCCGTTATTTAAAGTCTGTTGTCCATTGAGCTGGGTTACCTCACTTCCGGTTTTCCTTCGCTGTGGTGTGTATATATGGTCTAGCTTTATGTGTTTGTTGATGGCCTTCTTAGTGGAGAACCAGGCCTCTAGGAATTCCCGTGCTTTTCTCTGCTTGGCCTGTCTCAGGATCCTCATGTAGTCCCAATCAAACAGATCACCCATGGGATCATCTATCTCCGGACTAATAGCTGAAGCAGTGATGCAAAGACTCGAAAGCATGGCCCTTCTGCTAATCCAACCAAAACCATGGATACGCTACATGGACGACACCTTCATAATTATTAAACGGACCAAACTAGAGGAGACACAAAAACTAATAAACAATACTGTCACCAGGATCAGATTCACCAAGAAAGAGGAAAAGAACAAACAGATCCCATTCCTGGACATCATGGTGGAACGCAGGACCAATGGGGAATTCCTAACAAAGATACACAGGAAAGCCACACTCACTGACCAAGTACTGAATTTCAACAGCAACCACCCTAACACAGACAAACGAAGTTGCGTGAAAACTCTATTTAAACGGGCAACAGCACATTGCAGCAACACGCCAAAAAGAAGAAGAGTACCGCCTCCAAGTATTCAAGGACAACGGATACTCAAACAACTGGGTCAGGAGATGCCTATTAGACGAACGACACCAGGAAGATACTGCACACCCTGACGCACTCATCACGCTACCTTACATCAAGAACACATCTGAACTGACCACAAGATTCCTACGACCACCGGGCATCAGAGTAGCACACAAACCCACATCAACCCTACGCCGACTGCTAACCCAAACAATAGACCCGTAACCCACAATGGACAGGACCAACATCATATACAAGATTCCCTGCAAAGAATGCAACAAACATTACATTGGACGGACAGAAGAAAATTAGCCACAAAAGTACACAAACATCAACTAGCAAAAAAAAGACACAACTGATACTCACTCATCTCCAACCACTTGGATAAGGAAAACCACCAGTTTGATTGGGACAACATGAGGATTCTGGGACAAGCCAAGCAGAGACAAACATGGGAATTCCTAGAGGCCTGGTTCTCCACTAAGAAGGCCATCAACAAACCCATAGAGCTAGACCTGATATATACTCCACTGCAAAGGAAAACCAGAAGTGAGGTAACCCAGTTCAACGGACACCAGAGTTTAAATAACAGGAAAACACAACAGCGCTTCATTGGAAGCTGCACTGATGATGTTACCCTGCAGGGTAATGAAACGTCTGCGGAAAAATGAACCAGCTCAGTGAGCGAACCAACCACAACATCCACAATCCGAGCTACAAACCTACTCAAAAACCTTAGAGACCACAGAAAGTTTCAATAATTTGCTTTTTTAAAGAAATGTAGCAATTCCTTTACAGTTCTTTGGTTATAAAACAGTCCACTTCCCATTTTAGTCCACAGTCAAAAATATAGAAAATAAAATGATCTTCTTTGTACAGTGCAACATAACTTGAACATTAGAACATCTGGGAAAATCCATGACTTGACCTCTTCCATGTGTTTAGTTGTACTTATCCAAAGTACCTTAAAATTAACTCCAGAGTTTTAATTTATGTTTGTTTCTCCTCAGATTTGTAATTGGCAGTTTTCTTTTTAGAAAGGTAGGTATATGCATATTTGTATAATCTAAACCATTTGTCAATAATCTTTGCATCTTTTTATCTATGTTTCTAAATATCCTCCGATGAGAAGAGCAGAGAGGTGAACAAACATAAGTAAGTTCACTCAGGCTGTTTACATTCACAAGTGATGATGGCGGACAGTGTGCTTAAGGGCAGAGAGGATACAAGTGATGGGATATCTGCTACACCAGTGTATGGAAAGAGTCTCCAAGTTGATGGGTGAGTCAAGCCAAGGTCAAGGCAATATCCTTCCGATAATTTCAGACACCAGTTGCCCGTTATCATTTGTTACCATTACCCTTAACTTGCCTTTTATCCTTGTTTAAGAATTAGTTTATGACTGGGGAACAGAAGCAACCATTACATGAGGTGTCAAGCTAAACAGGAAATAAGTAGAAAAAAAACTGTTTAAAGAGAATCCATTTTACAATAGTTCTCTCCCACTTTAAGAACTATTCTGAACACAGGATGACAGGTCAGATCATAGAATTCCTCCAGTTTAGCAAGAGGCCATTTGGCCCATCAGGTCTATACCACCCTTCCAAAGAGCATCAGGGTATTTCAGGTTTACACACTTCAACAGAACATCATTATTTGTGAAAGGTAAACACCTCAGCCCGAGTGAACTTACATATGTTTGCTCACCTCTCTGCTCTTCTCATCAGAGGATATTTAGAAACATAGAAAATAGGAGTAGGGAACCCTGTTGGCGTGTTCTGCCATTTGTTACGATTGTAGCTGATAATCCAACTGAATAACCTGTTCCTGCTTTTCGACCATATCCTTTGATCCTTTTAGCCCCAAATGCTACATCAAAGTCCTTGAAATCATTCTATGTTTTGGCCTTGACTGCTTTCTGTGATAGCGAATTCCACAGGCTCACTACTCTCTGGGTGAAGAAATTTCTCCTCATCTCAGTTCTAAATGGTTTACCCTGTATCGCATTCCACCCCCTCCCTATTTCTGTAACCCCACATAGGGTCCTCCCTCCCTCCTTCCCTACACATCTTTGGCCTGTGGGAGGAAACCCCACACAGTCTCCAAGGCTGGAATCGAACCCAGGTGCCTTTATCAGAGACAGGAGGAACTGCAGATGCTGGAGAATCTGAGACAACAAGGTGCAGAGCTGGATGAACACAGCAGGCCAAGCAGCAGCTCTACACCTTGTTGTCCCAGGTGCCTTTATTCCGTTTCAGGCAGTGAACTCCATATACCCACAATCCCCGAATGGGGTGGGGGGGGAACTTTTCTCAAATCCCCTCTCAACCTCCTGACTTTTACCTTAAAACTGTGTCCCCTGGCTATTGACATCTCTAACAATAAAAAAGGCTTCTCTCTGTCTATCGTATCCTTGACATTCAGAACTTCGTACACCTCACGTCAGCCACGCCTCTTTCTAGCCCTAGCCAATAGAAGTGTTGGCACCGTTAAACGTGACCAATAGGCGTGGTGGTACTTCGCAGTCTGACCAATAGAAGTGCCGATAGCTGTCAGTCCGCCCATTGGGTGGTGGCAGTGTCGAACGGCAGGCCAATAGGAACCAGCGTTGTCTCCCGGCCAGGCCAATGGGAGCCTGCGGTGTCTCCCGGCCTGGCCAATAGGAGCCGGCGGTGCCGCGCTGTGGAACTCAGGTGGGTGTTGTTGAGGCCTTGGGTTTTGTTTCTACGCGGGCCCGATGCTTTGGGCCTAAGTTGCTGGTTTCCGGGATAATGATCGCTTCGCCTTCGAAAGCAGAGCACAGCCTCGACAGGAAGCGGGTTTATGATGTTGGGGCTAAAGGAGGGCCTGACTTGGAACAATGTCCGCCTCCGGCTTCCGCTTCCTTCCCAGTCCAATCCCCTGTCTACTTCTTTGGTCCGTACGGTAGCAACCACCTGATTTTTTTGAGACAGTAGGAACTGCAGATGCTGGAGAATCCGAGACAACAAGGTGCAGGGCTGGATGAACACAGCAGGCCAAGCAGCATCATAGGAGAAGGAAGGCTGACATTTCGGGCCTAGACCCTTCTTCAGAAAAGGGGGAGGGGAAGGGGGTTTTGAAATAAATAGGGAGAGAGTGGGAGGCGGATAGAAGAGGGATAGAGGAGAGGATAGGTGGAGAGGAAACAAACAGGTCGAAGAGGCGGGGATGGAGCCAGTAAAGGTGAGTGTAGGTAGGGAGTTAGGAAGGGGATAGGTCAGTCCAGGGAGGACGGACAGGTCAAGGGGGCGGGATGAGGTTGGTCGGTAGGAGATGGAGGTGCGGCTTGAGGTGGGAGGAGGGGATAGGTGGGAGGAAGAACAGGTTAGGGAGGCGGGGACGAGCTGGACTGGTTTTGGGATGCGGTAGGGGGAGGGGAGATCTTGAAGCTTGTGAAATCCACATTGATACCATTGGGCTGCAGGGTTCCCAAGCGGAATATGAGTTGCTGTTCCTGCAACCTTCGGGTGGCATCGTTGTGGCACTGCAGGAGGCCCAGGATGGACATGTCGTCTGAGGAATGGGAGGGGGAGTTGAAATGGTTCGCGACTGGGAGGTGCAGTTGTTTATTGCGAACCGAGCGTAGGTGTTCTGCAAAGCAGTCCCCGAGCCTCCGCTTGGTTTCCCCGATGTAGAGGAAGCCACACCGGGTACAGCGGATGCAGTATACCACATTGGCAGATGTGCAGGTGAACATCTGCTTGATGTGGAAAGTCTTCTTGGGGCCTGGGATGGGGGTGAGGGAGGAGGTATGGGGGCAGGTGTAGCACTTCCTGCGGTTGCAGGGAAAAGTGCCAGGT
>NW_025971992.1:0-1158 GCF_021869965.1 Rhincodon typus
GTTGTCAGGAACTCAGGTTTGGAGCGAAAAATGGAAAGATTGGAAATTCTCATTTTTTTGGGGAGGTGTTGATGGAGTAGGAAAAATCCAGAGGGCAATATAATTGAAATGATTGATTGAAGCAGTGAGATCTGAAATAAATCCCTGAAGGCAGCAGGGTAAGTTGCAAAAGATGTTAAAAGACTTACAGGATTCTTTGCGTGAATAATACATGCAGGGAGTGAAGATGAGAGGAAGCTGTGCCAAACCTTTACAAACTGCAGCTTGCCATGTCTGGCACAAAGAAACTTTTATCAGAAACGTACCAAGAAAGAGACATTTCTGTTACCTGCACAGACTGGCAATGGCGGCTGGTTATGTTCTGAAATTGTTTAACTCAATTTTCACTCCAATGAACTTCACATTAGCAGTCAGAAAGATAACAGCATCCTCCGTCAAAGATGATTAGCTATCAAGAAAACCAAAAATATATTCAAGAATCAGCAACACTGATTTCAAAAGGGCCTGTCACACTCAACCAACTTCATTGAATTCTTCAATGTTACCTTTTGGTAAGATGGTGGTGGGGTAGGGCTTCGGAGCCAAGGGCTCGTCCACTCCATCCGCTTTTCTTTTTTTTTAACCCCTCTTCTTGTTTCTTTTCTTTTCTATTTTATATTACTTACCTGTTGATGAAGAGCTCAGTCAAGGCGATGGCATCGGCCGTGGCGTGTAGGCCCAACAGTGCAGACTCGAGTAGGCCCAGCAACGCAGACTCATGTAGGCCCAGCAGTATGGACTCAAGTAGGCCCAGCAGCGTGGCCTTGAGTAGGCCCAGCAGCGCGGACTCGAGTAGGCCCAGCAGTGCGGACACGTGTAGGCCCAGCAGTGCGGACTTAAGTAGGCCCAGAAGCGTGGCCTTGAGTGGGCCCAGAAGCGTGGCCTTGAGTGGGCCCAGCAGTGTGGTCTTGAGTAGGCCCAGAAGCGTGGCCTTGAGTGGGCCCAGCAGTGTGGTCTTGAGTAGGCCCAGCAGCGTGGCCTTGAGTGGGCCCAGCAGCGTGGCCTTGAGTAGGCCCAGCAGTGTGGAATCGAGTAGGCCCAGCAGCGTGGCCTTGAGTAGGCCCAGCAGCGCGGACTCGAGTAGGCCCAGCAGTGCGGACACGTGTAGGCCCAGCAGTG
>NW_025971992.1:1258-10017 GCF_021869965.1 Rhincodon typus
GTAGGCCCAGCAGCGTGGCCTTGAGTAGGCCCAGCAGCGTGGACTTGAGTAGGCCCAGCAGTGCGGACTCATGGCAGCAGCATCGGAGGTGAGTTTGAGTTCCTGGCGGGTGTCTGCATCCAGCGCAGATTCATGGAGGCGGCAGCAGAGTTGGGTTTGGGCCGGCGTAGTACACAGAAGTGTAGATGACGTCTGTATTGGTGAGGTCCAGCGAGGACTCATAGTGGTGAGGGCATCGGTGGAGGCAAGATGGCACCTTAGATGGTGACTTTAGTTCTACTGGCAGCTGGGGCTGCAAAAGGGGACACATGCCTGGCTACCAGGGCCATGGCCCATGTCAGAGCACCTAACAAGAAGGACAGTAGAGTTGGACACTTGCTTTATTTCTTCATTTTTCTGCTTTTATATTCTATGTTTTGGGGTTTTTTTGTGTGTTTTAAGAAAGTGCGGGAAAGTAAAGACTCTATACAGCACTTTTCACTGTAAATAAATAAATCATTTTCAAAGAGTAGATGTGGGAAATGCAGTAGATGTAATCTATTTGGATTTCCAAAAGACTTCAATAGGCGTGGTTGTAGATTCATGACACAGATAGTAAAGTGTGAAGTCAGAAGTAAGTAGCAGAAAGTACAGCAAGCTGGTTACAAGTCTGAAAACAGAGGGCGCTATTAAACATAGGCAGTTAGACAACAAAACTTTGCAAGTAGGCTTCAATGAGAATCAGTACTGGACCCATTGTTATTCACTGTTGCACAAAGTGATTTGGATTCAGGAATCAGAAAGACCATTTCACAGTTTAGAGAAGATACTGTGTTGGGGGTTGGAGTTAATGCAAAGACAGAATGGGATAGAATACCAGAAGACATTGATAAAACTTTCAGAGCAGACTGAGCATTCAAAAATGAACTTCGATCCAGGTCAGTGTTGGGGCCACACGTTTCCATAGACAGAATAAAAAGGCCTCATACTCCCTGGAAAGCAAGGACGGAATTTAATACTCCCATCTTCCCCATGGCAGGTTTGTAAGTGAGGGATATTTAATGAGTGGGTAAGTACAGATGTTGGCACCTTCCCACCTCTTCTCCAATTATGCCAATGCCAATTGATGCCCATCCAAGGGCCTCATCCCGTAGCTGATGGTGTTCACCCAGCAGTGGGCAGGGGTCTCACCTAATGGCAAACCACGCCGGGATTGTTTCTGGGTGCTGGTGGAGGGGTACCTTTGCTGTTGATCCTCCCCAGTGACACCCCGCCTTTCCCTGTCACCCTCAGCCCACAACCCACCTTGGTTTGCCCCACATTTGGCCCCTTGGCGATAATGCAAAGTTTCACAGGGAACAAGAAGCCTAGGTACAAAAATCGCTAAAAATTTTGACAGGGGTGAATAAAGCGGTTTAAAATTAAAGGGATTAATTTCTTTACTTAGAGACTTGTTAGGATATGGAACTCATTACAAGATTCAATTTGATTTATTATTGTCACATGTACCGCGATACAGCGAAAAGTATTATTTTGCGTGCTAACCAGGCAAATCATACCTTACACAAGTACATCAGGGTGATAGAACAGAATGCAGAATGTAGCATTGCAGCTACAGAGAAGGTGCAGAGAAAGATCGACTCTAACATGTGGGAGGTCTGTTCATGAAGAATCAGTTAAAATGAATAATGAAGAATTAATCAAAGGGGAAGCCTGTAAGTATACGAGGGAAAACAAAACACCTCTGCTCCTGGCAGCGCCAGTTTTTGGGAAAATCCCGGCCAACATTTCACTGGCTGTAAAGCACTTTGGGACATCCTAAGGTCGTGAACGGTGCAGGATAAATTCTTCCTTTCTCAGGGTCCCACCCGCTTCACCAAGGACTGGCACACTGTTCAAATCAATCGACTTGCTCCCAATGATGTTGAGAACGGGATTGGGAGAAGCCTACACCCTCCTGCAACTGGGGAGAGAGCCTAAGGACAGGTGAAGCTGGAAAGCTACGAGTTATTAAATCCCACACAATTACAGTGAGAATGCCTGCTTCTCTGGAGACAGGTACTGCCGCAGTGACTAAATACAAACTGACATCAGGAAACTTGTGCCCTGATACCAACAATCTGACACAATCTGCTTTGATTGAAAACAAAACTCAAAGTTGTCTTGACATGAGGTTTCATAGGAGGCGTAACAGCATTAATCTCACACTTATTGATTCCTGAATAGCTGAGGCGGCAGGAAATCAAATTTACACACCATTAACACTGACATGAGGCCTCCAGTATGATTTATTACACAGTGGTTAGCTTTCTCTACATGAATATTATCTGAAAATAAATCAATCTAACAGTATAAACTAGCTCCTCGTGAGCAGATGTTGTTTTACTGTTTCAGTGCAGTGTTGTGGGGGGGTAGTGGTGGTTGTTAGGGAGGTGCTGTTTACTGTACATCTTTGAGCCCAAGTCTTCAGGCTGATGGAACTTGTTATATCGAGGTAGGAAACTGACAGATTCTCACTGACTCAGGCAGATTTGTGTGTTTATCTGAACATGAAAGGGGTTTAATCCGTTCCTAAACTCCTGCTGACACCTGTATCAGTTTTAAAGGTATATTCTGGACTAGAATCACAGGCTCCTGACAGTGTGGGGGTAGCTCCACACCAACCCCTCTGAAGATAATCCCACCCATACGCATCCCCCACCCCTTCCCATAACCCTGCATTTTCCATGGCTAACCGACCTAGCTTGCGCATCCCTGGACATTATGGGCAATTTAACATGGCCAACCCACCTACCCTGCACATCTTTGGACTGTGGGAGGAAACCGGAGCACCCGGAGGAAACCCACGCAGACACGGGGAGAATGTGCAAACTCCACACAGACAGTTGCCCAAGGCTGGAATCGAACCCAGGTCCCTGGCGCTGTGAGGCAGCAGTGCTAACCACTGAGCCACCATGCCGCCTATAGAGGCACTGTTAACCTAATCTGGGGGGGAGCAGGGAGGGATTAGAGACACAGGTAAGGTTGGAAACTGGGTATTTCCCACGGGCTGAATCTCGCATTCTTCTGGTCAGTTGTGTGATGTTATATTTTGGAGGGTGTTTCGCTGCGAGGTCTAGGTTCGATTTCTCACCATGTCTTAGCAAACGCGCCTCATTCACTTCCCAACCCTCACCCCTCTACAGCATCCCTCTCCTCCAATTCTAGGTTCCATCTTACCACAGGCCTTTTCCCAGGATGACCCATCACCGCTGGGCCATTTCTGGAATTCACCAGACGTTGTGAAAGGCCGTTGGGCACCCACGCAAGCTCTGACAGTCCGACGCTGCCCTGCGCCAATTCCTGGAATTTGCCCCGTACGCGGGAGACAAAGGAATTTGTTGACAGGGACCATGCTGCTTGACAGAGTGGCACAGAGGTGGGACCCACTTCTTCTCCAGACTGTGCCAGCCTGGTCCAAGCTTGTTGCGGTCTCAGCCGTCTGGAGGAGTGCCTGACGCTGTAGGAAGAGGCTAGTAAACGTGCCCACTCCATTGGCATAAGTGCCACCATCTCCTCTCTCATACATTGCCCTCATGCTTTGCCCACCTCCCAATGAGGCTTACGTTCTACCGCTCTCACCGCAGCGTCTTCCCCCTCTCGCTCTCACCCAACCCGACCTCCGACACTGCTGATCCTGCCTGCCCTCTGCACTGCCCACTCATTCATTGAGGACGCCTCCCCCGTTGGCACCAAACACCACAGCTGTGCCACCCACTTAACCCTTTACTACCAGGAGGAAAACAGTCCGCAGAAGAGCAGAAAATATCAAGGCGGTTGGTGTACTGATGGTCAGCTTTCCCTAATGAGGAGAACCTCCTGACTCTGACCATCCAAGAGGCTGATTGACTGTGTCCAAGTCCTTGGGCTGGTATTGGAAACCGCTCTTCACTTAATGTGCTGGGACCCCCCTGACTATCTCTCCTGACTTTACTGAGAACTACTGCCAAGCTTGCTGGCTTTGTGTCTTTGCCACATGAGTTTGTTATGTCTCGCTGAGGGAGCAAAATGCTAACAAAGCAAAACAATGCAAGGTAGGTGGACTAATGCAAAGTTTGCCCTTATTTCAAAGGGGTTGGAGTCTAAGAGTAGGGAAGTCTTACTGCGATTGTACAAGGTGCTGGTGAGACCACATCTACAGTACTGTGAGCTCTTTTGGCCCCCTTATTTGAAGAAAGATGTAATTTCGTTGGAGACAGTTCAGAGAAGGTCCACTGGGATGATCCCCGGAATGGAGGGATTGTCTTATGGTCAAAGACTAAACAGACTGGGACTCTACTCGCTGGAGTTTAGAAGCATGAGAGGTGATCTCATTGAAACATCTAAGATTCTTAAGGGGCTTGACAGGGCAAATGCTGAGAGGATGTTTCCCCTCATGGGAGAGTCCAGGAGCAGAGGACAGAGCCTCATAATAAAGAGGCACCAATTTGAGACTGAGATGAGGAGGAATTTCTTCTCTCAGAGGATTGAGAGTCTTTGCAATTCCTTGTCACAGAGAGCTGTGGGGTGCACAGTCCTTGTGTGTACTTAAGACTGAGATAGATAGATTCTTGATCAGTCAGGGAAGTCAAGGGTTACGGGGCAAAGGGCAGGAAATTGGACGTGAGGAATGTTGGATCAGCCACGATCCTATTGAATGGTGGAGTAGGCTTGAGGCCTGCTCCTGTTGCTGTTTCTTATGGGATTACACAGTGAGCATCGCTGTCGGATCAGAGTGAGTGGGTACTATGACACTGAATGAAGATGCCGTAGGTACAGCCTGGTCTAGTCCCTGAGTACACAGTGTCCTTTCTTCAGCATTACAATGAGAGTTACCGGGGCAGCACTGGAATGCAGAAACACCCCTGTAAGTGGATCGGGGACGGACCGTGAGGGCTCTTAGAGGCTGGCAAATGTTGGATACCAATATCTGTGGAGGTTAGATAGATGTTGTGGATACCCATTGAGCATGCTTTGAGATATGGTTGCCCAGTGTCCAATATGGAGGTGGTTTGGAGCAAGCAGTGAGCTGAAACCACCTGCTCTGACTTCCACATCAAGAACTCTCGATGTGCAGCTTATTTATTATTTTCGGTAAGGTAAAAAGATGAATATTTATAAGCCGAGCTGTGACTTTATCAAGGCGTTTAAGAAGCTACAAACCCCCTTAAGTGGCAAGTGCCTTGTGAGAAACTCACCTTCCCTCCCACAAATGAATAAAAGATGCAGTTAGTTATTCACAATGTTGATATAGGCTTCACCAGTCTCGCCCAGTTCTTTCACAAATTATGCCATAGCCCAGATTGTTTAGAGATCCTGCCCAATAATGCAGGGTATTCTCAAATATGGAACCATTCCCAAATGTGGGGTATTCCCAAATACAGAACCATTCCCAAATGTGGGGTATTCCCAAATACAGAACCATTCCCAATATGGGGTATTCTCACATACAGAATCATTCCTAATGTGGGGTATTCTCAAATACAGAACCATTCCCAATATGGGGTACTTTCAAATACTGAGCCATTCCCAATGTGGGGTACTCTCAAATACAGAGCCATTCCCAATATGGGGTACTCTCAAATACAGAGCCATTCCCCATGTGGGGTATTCCCGTATACAGAACCAATCCCAGTGTGGGGTATTCTTAAATGCAAAAACATTCCCGAATGCAGGGTATTCCCAACTACCGAACCATTCCCTAGGGAATGTTTCCCACCTTCGGAAGAGGAGCAGGACCGACCAATCTCTGTTTTCAGTGCGTGTGTGTGTTTAGTAGAGGCAGAAAACACTCCTGTGGCACTGGCACCGAGCACAACTTCCTTCCTCACAGCTTCCCTCATTGCCCCATGAGTCGAGCACTCGGTCGAACAATGACTCAGGCTCCTGTGGGCACGTCTCTGTTTTGATTGATTCAGCTCATTGGCTGCTGCTCACTGTATGAACGCCCTTGGCGTGTATCCTCAATGCCTCGGTCAAAATCATCCTTTGCCCAGAGGGATTGAAGTTGATAAATGTCGAGCTATATTCAACCTCAGCTGGTCAAGGACAGATACAAATCCTTAACTGACAGGGTGCAATCCAGTGTAATTATCCACTGAAAATGGAATATTTATGATAATCTCCTCTTATATTTGCAGTTGGTTCGGCTAGGTGCTCGAAACGTGACTTTGGGCATGAAAGACGATCTTTAATTACCTGCTAACCAGAGATTGCTCAGTCCCAGTTAAATATGGTTTGCAATGTCACGTCTGGACACTGAGGTTAGTCGTGTTTGCAGTTACGCAGCACTGTGCACTGGTCCATAGCCTATGCCACCCAGCACAGGGAACATAATTAAAACGTGCTCATTGTGGGGAAAAGGCTTAGCAAAGAGTCTGTCGGTGTTTTAATTAAAATTTAGATTTGGATGTTGAGTTGCAAGATAGCTGTCGAATGCCCTATTATCGGAGATAACTAAACAACAACTTGTGTTTAGTCATTGCCCCTCTAACAGGTTGCCCCTCCCCTCCATGTCACTTCACTGGAAAGTTGTCAAACGGAAATTAACACACAAAAGGCGACACTGTGGGAGGAAAGCAGAATTAACGTTTCGAGGCCAGTGACTCTTCGTCAGAACCGGACTCGAAACATTCACTCTGTTTCTCTTCCCCCACAGATGCTGCCAGATCTACTGAGTTTTGTCAGCAATTTCAGTTGTTGTTTCAGATGTGGTCAGTGCATTGAGTATAGGAGTTGCGAGGTCATGTTGCACCTGCACAGGACATTGGTTAGGCCACTGTTGGAATACTGCATTCAGTTCTGGTCCCTGCTATGGGAAGGATGTTGTGAAACTTGAAAGAGTTCAGAAAAGATTGACGAGGAAGTTGCCAGGGTTGGAGGGTTTGAGCTACAGGGAGAGGCTGAATAGGCTGGGGCTATTTTCCCTGGAGCATCAGATGCTGAGCTGTAACCTTATAGAGGTTTATAAAATCATGAGGGGCATGGATAGGGTAAATAAGACAAGGTCTTTCCCCTGGCGTGGGAGAGCCCAGAACTAGAGGGCATAGATTTAAGGTGAGAGGGGAAAGATTTAAAATTGACCCAAGGGGTAATCTTTCCATACGGAGGGTGGTGCGTGTATGGAACAAGTTGCCAGAGGAAGTGGTGGAGGCTGGTACAATTACAACATTTAAAAGGCAACTGGATGGGTCTATGAGTAGGAAAGGTTCAGAGGGATATGGACCAAAATACTGGCAAATTTCTAGAATAAATTAGGAATGGATGAGTTGGACCTAAGGGTCTGTTTCTGTGCTGTATAACCCTATGACTCTATCCTCATGGAATCCCTACAGTATGTAAGCAGGCCATTCAGCCCATTGAGTTTACACTGACTCTCCGAAGAGCATTCCCTCCAGACCCACCACATCCCTGTAACACTGCATTTCCCATGGCTAACCCACCTAAACCTATACATCCCTGAACACTAATTTCCCACGGCCAATCCACCTAACGTGCACATCTTTGGACTGTGGGAGGAAACCGGAGCACCCGGAGGAAACCCATGCAGACACGGGGAGAATGTTCAAACTCCATACAGACAGGCGCCCGAGGGCAGATTCAAACTATCTCCAGTTCTTTGTTTTACTCACATAAAGAGAGACCAGACCTGACAACCAAAACTGTAGTTAGCCTAGTGTTGGAGGAACGTGGATGTCTTGGAGAGCTGTAGGCTGTTATTGGTGGAGGAGATGGCAGACAATGAGAGGGGAGAGGCCAAGGACGGATTTATGAATACACAAACTGAGAGTAAGTGTAGCCTACATGACTCCACAAGGCTGCTCCATCTTCCAAAAGGATCATGGCTGTTCCAATCAATCCACATCACAGCCTCCTCCACCCCATAGCCCTCTGCCCCCATAGCCCCATTGTTAAAACAGATTCCGCCTTTGTGTAGCGCCTCCAAATCGCAAAACACCAGAGCCCCCCCACCACAGCTTTCAATTGGAACGCGAGAGGGAGACCCAGCACCGTGTGCAGTTAATGGCCTCCCATAGACCGTCACAATGAGGTGAACAGTCCAGTGCATGTCCACAACAGTTGTCGGATTCAGTGTTGGGAGAGCTGGAATCTGTCAATATTTTGTGGTGGGAATTCTTGGAATCCTGGAGATCTTGTACCTAGTTTATGCCCATTCGCTCTCACTTATAACTGAAGCTCCTGGCCCGAAACGTCAGCTTTCCTGCCCCCCGATGCTGCCTGGCCTGCTGTGTTCCTCCAGCTCCACACTGTGTCATCTCTGGCCCTCATAGGTGCTCCATTCGGCAGGCCTCAAGATGGCTGCTATTTGCCTTACTCACCTGTGCACTGCAGGCAGCTCCTGTCTCCTAGGGATTGCGTGCCAAGTTTACCTCTGGTCCAGTTCGGATAAATACATTTCAAAACACAGCGATGGGGGCAAAAGCCTGTTTGCAGGAGATTATCGGAGCATTGGGTTCCCATCCCTGATTAGGAAATGAAACACCGAGTATCAGCTTGGACATGGATTTTAGATGACCCCAAGTCTATTGCTGGGGAGGGGAGGGGTTTGAGGCCTGCAGAGTTAGGGAGACCATTCAGGAATGTGTTGGAATAGTCAAGTCTGAAATTAACCAAAGGAACAAGAGAAGGTTCCAGTTGTGGTTGAGCTCAGGCAAGAGCCGAGTCAAGCAGTGAGGGAAACCTTGGGTACTGTGTGTGTGTGTGTGTGTGTGTGTGTGTGTGTGTGTGTGTGTGTGTGTGTG
>NW_025971993.1:0-10014 GCF_021869965.1 Rhincodon typus
GTAGATATAAATGGGTCATTTTCTGGTTGGCAAGATATAACAAGTGGTGTGCCACAGAGTTTGGTGTTCAGACCGCAACTGTTTTACAAGTTATTTAAATAGCTAGGATGAAAGGATGGATGGTTTGGCTGAGAAATTTGCTGATAACACAGAGGTAGGAGTATGTGACGATATTGTAGCTTTAAGAGGTGTGTTTTGTCCTGTTTCTTTGAGAGAGAGATTGGGTGCAGAGCAGTCTATGAAAAGATAAACAACTTGTGAAGCCTTGGGTGTTTTTTGTTTAAGTTGGAATAATAGAAGCATCCTTAATGGGTTTAGTCAATCTCCCACCCACAGAACCAGGATTTTTAGTTATTTCAGTGGCAGAAGCTGCTGGAGTTGTGAAGAAGCTGCCACATCTTTCTTCGCTACAGCTGAAAACTGGAGTTCTCTCTCTTTTAGAATTGTCCTTTGATGTTCTTTCTTCTTGGTTTGGAGAAATGCATGTGAGACAATTTGTTTTCTGAATTTGTCTTTTGTCAAGGGTGTGTTTATGGGATGTTACTATATTGAACCATTTAGTTAGTAATAGTTACTGTATCTATTATTTTGTTAAGCATTCCAATAGAGCTACAACTAAGGCAACTCTTTTCTTTATTCTTTCTTTTGTTGTATTTTAATGATAGTGTTTGAATAAATCATATTTTACTGAATGTTGAGTAGTCTGACCAATCAAATTCTATCTGGAACACAGCACCTCACAATTACCTTTAATATAATAAAAGGATAGGGTCAAGGCTTCCCTCTTAATATATTTTGAGGGGGTCTGGTCTGGTCCATAACAAATGTAGATTGTGAAAAGAGTATAATGAGGCTGCAAAAATTATACAGTTCTGAAGAAGTCATACCAGACTCGCAGCATTAACCCTATTCCTCTCTCCACAGATGCTACCAGACCTCCTGAGTTTCTCTAGCATTCTCTGTGTTTGTATCAATTTTCCAGTGTCCAGAATATTTTATCTTCATGCAAAAGATGTAAGTGGGTTAAGTGTGTGAACAAGGACCTGGCAAATGTGGGAAAATGTGAAGTCGGCCATTTTGGCAGGAAGAATGAACAAGAAGCATGTTATCTGAACGGTGAGAGGATGCAGAGCTCTGAGATGCAGAGAGGTCGGGGTGTCTTCATGCATGAATCACAAATCCTAGCATATAGGTAGAGCAAGGAAATAGGAAAGATAGGATAAGAATAATTTATTGCAAAGAGAATTTTATGCAAAATAAGGAAGTTATACTTTAGTTATACAGGGTACTGGTGAGTCTGCATCTTGAGTATAACGTACAGTATCAATCACCTTATTGAAGAAAGGATCTAATGTGTTGAAAGCAGTTCAGAGAACTTATCAGATTAATACCTGGAATGGTTAGTTTGGCTTATGGGAAAAGGTTGTACATGCTTACTGTGCATCTACTAGAGTTTAAAAGAGTTAGAGGTAACATGGGTTTGAAAAAGAAATTAATTCATGGGTCATGGATGACATAGTCTGGGCCAGCATTTATTGCCCGTCCCTAGCTACTCTTGAGAATGTGGATCTGTGGGAGCAATCATGTCAGCTGTGATCTTGTTAAATGCTGGAGCAGGCTCAAGTGGTCAAATAGGCTATTCTCGCCCCTTGGTTCAAATGTCCATATGTATTTCACTAACCTCAGGAATTCTAGAGTTTGTGGCCGAGGCAACTAAAGGCATAGTCATTAATGGTGGAGCATTTGACTTAGACTTTGATTCTTTAGAAGTCAGAATTTGAAGAGCACAGAGGAGTCAGAGGGTTGCAGTACTGGAGAAGATATGAAGGGATAGCACCACGGAGAGTTTCCAAAACGTGGAAGGGATTTTTTACATTGATGTGTTGTCAGAGTGGGAGACAATGCAAGGGTGATGTGTGAATGAAACTTTCTGTGAGTTAGAATACAAGGTACAGAGTTTTGGAGGAGCTCAAGTTTATGTGGGTGGAACATGAGAGGCTGGCTAGGAGAGCATTGGAATACTCAGGTTTAATGGGAACAATGGATGGAGATTTCAGCCACAGATGAACTAGACAGGGCTGAGTCGAGCAAAATTAGAGAGATTAACAAGATTAGTGCAAACTGATTTTGGGGTGGGACATGATAACAAGGTTGCAATCAGTCTTAATTTACCCTGGACTCTTGTCAACTAGGAGTGTACAAGATGGCAGATTGAGTCATAGAGTTACACAGCTTTGAAACAGATCCTTCAGCCCAACTTGTCTATGCTGACCAAGTTTCCTAAACTGAACTAGTCCCATTTGACTGCATTTGGCCTATATCCCTTTAAACCTTTCCTATCCATGTACCTGTCCAAATGTCTTTTAAATGTTGTAATTGTACCCACTTTTACCACTTCCTCTGGCAGCTTGTTTCATATATGCGCCACCCTCTGTGTTAAAAGGTTGCCCCGTAGGACCCTTTTAAATGTTTCCCTGCTGACCTTAAACTTACACCATGTAGTTTTGGACTCCCTTATCCTTAGGGAAAGACCTTGGATATTCGTCTTATATAAGGTCACCTCTCAGCCTCCTACACTCCAGGGAAAAAGTCCCAGTTTATGCAGCACCTCCTTATAATTCAAACCCTCCAGTCTTGGTAATGTTTTTGTAAATCTTTCTTGCATCCTTTCCAGTTAATAACATCCTTCCTAAAGGAGGGTGATTGGAATTGTACACAGTGCTCCAAATGTGGCCTTACCAATGTCTTGTACAGCCATAACATGATGTCCCAACTCCTGTACTCAGTGTGCTAACCGATGAAGGCAAGTGTGCCAAATGCCTTCTTTACCACACAGCAGGAGCAAATTGCTGCAGATGCTGGAATCTGTACTGAAAACAAAAAATGCTGGAGATCACAGCAGGTCAGGCAGCATCCATGGAGAATAAGCCAGCTAACGATTCTAGTATGGATGACTCTTAATCAGAGATGAAGTGAAGCGTGGAAGGGGCAGCATTTATGCAATAGTAGGGGGGTAGGGTTGGGGTGCTGGGGGAGAAAGGATGTTGATAAATGGAAAGCCTGTGTGCCTGTGACACCACATGCAAGGAACTACGTACCTGCACCCCTCAGTCTCTCTGTTCGAGAACACTCCCCAGGGCCCTACCATTAACTATGTAAATCCTGCCCTGGTTTGGTTTACCAAAGTGCAAATCCTCACATTTATCTGCATTAAAATCCATCTGCTATTCCTCAGCCCAATGGCCCAGTTGACCAAGATCCTGCTATACTCTTAGATAACCTTCTTCACTGTCCACTATATCACCAATTTTGGTGTCATCTGCAAATTTACTAACCATGCCTCCTGTATTCTTATGCAAATTGTTTATATAAATGATGAGCAAAAGCAGACCTATCACTAATCCTTTTGGCACACTGCTGGTCACAGGCGTCCAATCTGAACAACAGCACTATACCACCACCCTCTGTCTTTCCTGTCGAGCCAATTTTGCATCCAGTTGGCTAGCTGTCTTGGGATCCCATGTGATCTTACCTTACTAAACAGTCTATCATGTGGACCCTTGTCGAAGGTCTTGCTAAAGTCTAGGTAGACTACGTCCACCTCTCTGCTTTCATGTATCTTCTTGCTCAACTCTTCAAAAAATTCAATTGAGTTTGTGAGACACATAGACAAAGCTAACTACCTCTAATCAGTCCTTGCCTCTCCAAATGCATGTAGATCCTGTCTCTTATGATCCCCTTCAACAACTTAGCCACCACTGATGTCAGGCTCACTGCTCTGTAGTTCACCGGCTTTTCCTTGCAGCCTTTCTTAAATAATGGCGCAACATTAGCCATCCCCGGTCTTCCACCATCTCACTCATGGCTGTCAATGATACAAATATCTCTGCTAGGGGCCCCATTTGCCACAATGTCCTGGATACACTTGTTCAGGTCCTTAGAATTTAGTTACCTTTAGACATTTTAAGACCTGCAGCATCTCCCCTTCTGTAATATGGGCTCTTTTCAAGACATCACTATTTATTTCCCGAGTTCCCTAGCTTCCATATCTTTCTCTATAGTAAATACTGACGCGAAATATTCGTTTAGGATCTCACTATCGCCTGTGGTTCCACACATAGATGGCCTCATTGATCTTTAAGGGGCCCTATTCTTTCCCTAGCTACTCTTTGTTGTTTAATGTACTTGTAGAATCTCTTTGGACTCTCCTTGATCTTATTTGCCAAAACTATCTCATGTTCACTTTTTGCCCTCCTGATCTCCTCCTAAGTGTAATTCTACACCCCCTATATTTCCCAAGGAATTCACTTGATCCCAGCTGTCTATAACTGACAAATGCCTCCTTCTATTTCTTTACTAGAGCCTGAATATCTCAATTCATCCAGTGCTCCCTCCTCCTGCAGCCTTGCCTTTCTCACTTTTTTTCTTAACTCATTTGTGGGATGTGGTCACCGCTGGCTGAGCCAGAATTTCTTGCCCATCCCTAGTCGCCCTTGAGAAGGTGGTGGTGAGTTGCCTTCTTGAATTGCTGTAATCCACCTGCTGTGGGTTGGCCTACAATGATATTTAGGGAGGGAATTCCAGGATTTTGATGCAGTAATTGTGAAGGAACGGTAATACATTTCCAAGTAAGGATGGTGAGTGGCTTGGAGGTGGTTTGAAAATTGGGTGGTGTTCCCAGGCATCTGCATCCCTTGTCCTTCTAGATGGAAGTGGTTGTGCGTTGGGAACGTGCTGTCTGAGGATCTTTGGTGAATTTCTGCAGTGCATCTTGTAGATAGTACACACTACTGCTACTGAGCGTCGGTGGTGGAGGGAGTGGATGCTTGTGGATACAGTACCAATCAAGTGGGCTGCTTTGTCCTGGATGGTGTCAAGCTTCTTGAGTGTTGTTGGGGCTGCATTCATCCAGGCAAGTGAGGAGTATTCCAGCACACTCCTGACTTGTGCCTTGTAAATGGTGGACAGGCTTTGGGGAGTCAGGAAGTGAGTTACTTGTCGCAGTATTCCTAGCTTCTGACCGCTCTTGTAGCCATTGCATTTATGCGGTGAGTCCAGTTGAGTTTCTGGTCAATGATAATCCCCAGAATGTTGATAGTGGGGGATTCAGTGATGGTAACACCATGGAATGCCAAGGGATGGTAGTTACAGTGTCTCTTATTGGTGATGGTCATAGTCTGGCATTTGTGTAGCGCGAATGTCACTTGAGACTTGTCAGCCCAAGCCTGGATATTGTCCAGATCTTGTTGCATTTGGACACGGACTGCTTCAGTATCTGAGGATTCGTGAATGGTGCTGAACATTATGCAATCATTGGTGAACATCCCACTTCTGACCTAATGATGGAGGGAAGGTCATTGATAAAGCAGCTGAAGATGGTTGGGCCAAGGACATTCCCCTGAGGAACTCCTGCAGAGATGTCCTGGAGCTGAGATGACTGACCTCCAACAACTACGAGCAACTTCCTATGTGTCAGGTATGACTCCAACAACCGGAGAGTTTGCCCCAATACCCATTGATTCCAGTTTTGCGAGGGCTCCTTGATGCCACACTCAGTCAAATGCAGCCTTGATAGCTCGGGCTGTCAGTCTCACCTCACCTCTGGAATTCAACTCTTTTTCCCATGTTTGAACCAAGATAATGAGGTCAGGAGTTGAGTGGCCCTGGTGGAACCCAAACAGGGTGTCACTTAGCAAGTTATTGCTGAGCAGGTGCTGTTTGATAGCACTACTGATGACACCTTCCATCACTTTACTGATGATCAAGAGTAGACTGATGGGGTCATTATTGGCCAGGTTGGATTTGTCCTGCTTTTATGTTCAGGACATATTTGGGGAATTTTCCACGTTGTCAGATAGATGACAGTGTTGTAACTGTACTGGAACAGCTTGGCTAGGGGAGCGGCAAGTTCTGGAGCACAAGTCGTCAGTACTATTGCCGGAATGTTGTCAGGGCCCATAGCCTTTGCAGTATCCAGTGTCTCCAACTGTTTCTTGATATCATGTGGATTGAATCGAATTGGCTGAAGACTGGTATCTGTAATGCTGGGGACCACTGGAGGAGGCTGAGATGGATTATCCACTTGGCAGTTCTGGCTGAAGATTGCTGCGAATGCTTCAGCCTTATCTTTTGTACTGATGTGCTGGGCTCTTCCATCATTGAGGATGGGGATATTTGTGGAGCCTCCTCCTCCAGTGAATTGTTTAATTGTCCACCACCATTCACGACTGGATGTGGCAGGACTGCAGAGCTTAGATGTGATCTGTTGGTTGTGGGATCGTTTAGCTCCGTCTATCACTTGCTGCTTTTGCTGTTTGGCATGCAAGTAGTCCAGTTTGGTGGCTTCATTAGGTTGACACCTCATCTTCAGGTATGCCAGATGCTGCTCTTGGCATACCCTCTTGCACTCTCCATTGAACCAGGCTTGATGATGATGGTTGAGTGAGGGATATGCCAGGCTATGAGGTTTACAGATTGTGGTGGAGCACAATTCTGCTGCTATTGAGGGCCCACAGTGCCTCATGGATGCACAGTCTTGAGATGCTAGATCTGTTTGAAATCTGTGCAATTTAGCACAGTGATAGTGCCACATGACACAATGGAAGTTATTCTCATTGTGAAGGTGGGACTTCATTTTCACAAGGACTGTGCAGTGATCACTCTTACCTCTATCTCTTGGACAGATGCATCTGCAGCTGGTAGATTGGTAAGGATGAGATCAAGTATGTTTTTCCCTCTTGTTAGTTCCCTCACCGCCTGCTGAAGATTCAGTCCAGCAGCTATGTCCTTTAGGACCCAACTAGCTCGATTTGTGGTACTGCTGCTGAGCCACTCTTGGTTGTGGACATTGAAATCTCCTACCCAGAGTACATTTTGTGCCCTTGCCATCCTCAGAGCCTCCTCTAAGTGTTGTTCAATGTGGAAGAGTACCGATTCATCAGTTGAGGGAGCACAGTACGTAGTAATCAGCAAGCGGTTTCCTTGCCCATATTTAACCTTAAGCTATGAAACTTCATGAGGTCTGGAGTCAATGTTGACGACTCCCAGGGCAACTCCGTCTCGACTGTATACCCCTGTGCTGCCACCTCTGCTGGGTCTGTCCTGCCACTGGGACAGGACATATCCAGGGATGGTGATGGTGGTGTCTGGGACATTGTCTGTAAGGTATGATTGTGTGAGTATGACTATGTCAGGCTGTTGCTTGACTAGTCCGTGAGACAGCTCTCCCAATTTTGGCACTAGCCCCTGAATGTTAGTAAGGAGGACTTTGCAGGGTCAACAGGGCTGTTTCTGTCGTTGTCTTTTCTGGTGCCAAGGTTGATGCCAGGTGATCCATCCAGTTCATTTCTTTGAGACTTTGTAGTGATTGGTACAACTGAGTGGTTTACTAGGCCATTTCAGAGGGAAATTGAGAGTCAACCACATTGCTGTGGGTCTGGAGTCACATGTAGATCAGACCAGGTTAGGATGGCAGATTTCCTTCCCTAAAGGACATTAGTGAACCAGATGGGTTTTTCCAACAGTCAACAATGATTTCATGGTCATCAGTAGATTCTCAATTCCAGATTTTTTTTCCATTGAATTCAAATACTGCATATCTGCTGGGATTCAAACCCTGGTCCCCAGAACATTAGCTGGATTAATAGTCTAGTGATAATACCACTAGGCCATCGCCTTCCCTGAAAAAACACTAACCAGAACATTCTTCCCTGAATTCTAGTTATCTTGAGGTTTTTGAAAGCCTCCCTCTTGCCAGACATCCCGTTACCACGAACAGCCTATCCCAACTAATTTTTGAAAGTTCCTGCCTAATAACATCACTATTGTCCTTGCTCCAATTTAGAAGTTTAACTCCTGGGCCAGACCCACCCATTTCCATGGTAACAAAAACAGAAGTTGCTGGAAAAGCTCAGCAGGTTTGGCAGCATCTGTGAAGAAAAATTCTGAGTTAACATTTTGGGTCCAGTGACCCTTCCTCAGAACCAGAACCACCCTTTTCCAGAACTATTTTCAAACTAATAGAATTGTGGTCATTGGTCCCAAAGTGGTTCCCCACTAATACCTCAGTCACTTGCCCTGTTTTATTTCTTAAGAGGAGATTGAGATTTGCCTAAACTGGAGTAGGTCCATCAACATATTGATTGAGAAAGTTTTCTTGTACACACTTGACAAATTTCTCCCCATCCAAGCCCTTAACACTATTGCAGTCCCAGTCTATGTTTGAAAAGTTAAAATCCCCTACAATTACAACCCTATTATTCTCCTATCTGCAATCTCCCTATATATTTGACCCTCAATCTCCTACTGACTGATGGAGGGCCTATAGTACAGTCTCATTAAACTGATCACCCTTTTCTTAATCAGAGATAGTAGGAACTGCAGATGCTGGAGAATCCGGGACAACAAGGTGCAGGGCTGGATGAACACAGCAGGCCAAGCAGCATCATAGGAGCAGAGAGGCTGACGTTTCGGGCCTAGACCCTTCATCAGAAAAGGGGGAGGGGAAGGGGGTTTTGAAATAAATAGGGAGAGAGTGGGAGGCGGATAGAAGAGGGATAGAGGAGAGGATAGGTGGAGAGGAAACAAACAGGTCGAAGAGGCGGGGATGGGGCCAGGAAAGGTGAGTGTAGGTAGGGAGTTAGGAAGGGGATAGGTCAGTCCAGGGAGGACGGACAGGTCAAGGGGGCGGGATGAGGTTGGTCGGTAGGAGATGGAGGTGCGGCTTGAGGTGGGAGGAGGGGATAGGTGGGAGGAAGAACAGGTTAGGGAGGCAGGGACGAGCTGGACTGGTTTTGGGATGCGGTGGGGGGAGGGGAGATTTTGAAACTTGTGAAATCCACATTGATACCATTGGGCTGCAGGGTTCCCAAGCGGAATATGAGTTGCTGTTCCTGCAACCTTCGGGTGGCATCGTTGTGGCACTGCAGGAGGCCCAGGATGGACATGTCGTCTGAGGAATGGGAGGGGGAGTTGAAATGGTTCGCGACTGGGAGGTGCAGTTGTTTATTGCGAACCGCGCGTAGGTGTTCTGCAAAGCGGTCCCCGATTCTCCGCTTGGTTTCCCCGATGTAGAGGAAGCCACACCGGGTACAGCGGATGCAGTATACCACATTGGCAGATGTGCAGGTGAACATCTGCTTGATGTGGAAAGTCTTCTTGGGGCCTGGGATGGGGGTGAGGGAGGAGGTATGGGGGCAGGTGTAGCACTTCCTGCGGTTGCAGGGAAAAGTGCCGGGTGTGGTGGAGCTGGAGGGGAGTGTGGAGCGGACAAGGGAGTCACGGAGAGAGTTGTCCCTCCGGAAAGCAGATAAAGGTGGGGAGGGAAAGATGTCTTTGGTGGTGGGGTCGGATTGCAGATGGCGGAAGTGTCGGAGGATTATACCCCTCCCCCTTTTCTGATGAAGGGCCTCACCCTTTTCTTAATTCTCAGTTTCAGCCATGTAACATCACTGCTGTGATGTTTTCCCTAATCAAAAACGCCACTCCCCCACCTTTTTAGAACATAGAACATAGAACATAGAACATTACAGCGCAGTACAGGCCCTTCGGCCCTCGATGTTGCGCCGACCTGTGAAACCAATCTGAAGCCCATCTAACCTAAACTATTCCATTATCATCCATATGTTTATCCAATGACCATTTAAATGCCCTTAAAGTTGGCGAGTCTACTACTTTTGCAGGCAGGGCATTCCACGCCCTTACTACTCTCTGAGTAAAGAACCTACCTCTGACATCTGTCCTATATCTATCACCCCTCAATTTAAAGCTATGTCCCCTCGTGCTAGCCATCACCATCCGAGGAAAAAGGCTCCCACTGTCCACCCTATCTAATCCTCTGATCATCTTGTATGTCTCTATCAAGTCACCTCTTAACCTTCTTCTCTCTAACGAAAACAGCCTCAAGTCCCTCAGCCTTTCCTCATAAGACCTTCCCTCCATACCAGGCAACATCCTGGTAAATCTCCTCTGCACCCTTTCCAATGCTTCCACATCCTTCCTATAATGCGGTGACCA
>NW_025971994.1:0-1064 GCF_021869965.1 Rhincodon typus
CCCCTGCCCTGCTGTCGTCTTCACTAATAACCTTGTCACTCCAGCAGACAGGGGAAGTGCTGGACTTGTTCCTTGTGAAGGGGAGTCCCAGGGACCACACCTTCCCTGGGCTCCTCCTGGTTTAGACGAAGCACATGCCTTTGATCACAAGCCACGCATGGAACTGAACAGACAGCACCCCAGCTGGTGGGAGACGCACTGCTATTACAGTGGGGGCCATCCTGACCACTCCTGACATCTGATGTTGGGTCATATTTGGGAAGAGAGATGAGCGGCCGGGCAGAATGTAGAATAATCAGACCAGCTGTGATCTTATTGAATGGCTGAGCAAGTTCAAGGGACTGGCAGCTTGTAATTCCCAGGTTTGTAATAGAGCACATAAGAAAGGGGCTTGGTCACTCAGTTGGGTGCATGGGTGGTTCATGATGCCAAGAGATCTGTGTGTGTTTAATTCCCGATCCAGCTGGGGTGACCATGAAGGGTTGGCCCTCTCAACCTCAGCTGAGGTGAGTTGACCCTCTGATCAAACTCATTATGACTCATCCCTATCTAAGGAGTGTGCAGCCTTGTGGTCCCCATGGACTGTGGTAACGTTTTAATGGAATCAGCAAAGTCCAGAATAGTCTGGAGCAGATACAGTGTGAAGTTTCTGGATTGAAAGAAAACCCCCAGTTGGTTTGGTGGTGCCCTTCATTCACCCTCACCCTGACTTTCCTGTCACCACAGCCCAATGCCTCGTTTCCGGATGAGGATGGGGAATTAATGGGGTTTCAACAGCATTGCCCATATCCAATACTTTATCAATCCCTCAGACACAGTTGGTTCCACCTCATCTTTTGTCTCTGGTTCCTTCTCAGCTTTAAATCACCCAGGCAGTGCCCTCTCCCTCAATGTGTCAACTCAGATTGAGCACATTCTTTCCAAAACATAAGACTGTCCCTTTCAAGGATGGTACAACTCACTGAGTGGGCCATGAGGGGGCAGGGTATTCACTGAGTGGACCATGAGGGGGCAGGCTACTCACTGAGTGGGCCATGAGGGGGCAGGGTACTCACTGAGTGGGC
>NW_025971994.1:1074-1316 GCF_021869965.1 Rhincodon typus
CTGAGTGGGCCATGAGGGGGCAGGGTACTCACTGAGTGGGCCATGAGAGGGCAGGGTACTCACTGACTGGTCCATGAGGGGGCAGGGTACTCACTGAGTGGGCCATGAGGGGGCAGGGTACTCACTGAGTGGACCATGAGGGGGCAGGGTACTCACTGAGTGGACCATGAGGGGGCAGGGTACTCACTGAGTGGACCATGAGGGGGCAGGGTACTCACTGAGTGGGCCATGAGGGGGCAGGG
>NW_025971994.1:1326-4435 GCF_021869965.1 Rhincodon typus
GGCCATGAGGGGGCAGGGTACTCACTGAGTGGGCCATGAGGGGGCAGTTGGATTGATGTGAACAATGTAAATGTGTCAGGGCCTAGTGTATGGTAAATACAATTTCTAGAGTAGTTTTTGAGATGTGAGATGGTTTGGTATTTTGTTCTTCCCGTACTTATTCACAGAGGGATTTACAACATGAATTACAAGTATTCACTGAAGGTATTCCAATATCACCGCTGTGTCCTTCAATAATCTTGGAGAGATTCCCACATCACACACACAATCTCAATGGAACAATACTGCACGCTTGAGGGGCTGAATGGCCTCCCCATTCTCCTGAAGCTCCAAATTCTTCAATGGTCTGACATAAAGGAGGCCGTAATCAGAAATGGCTTCCCTTGCCAGTGCCTGATAGCTGACCCAGCAAAGTGCCCTGAACTACTGTTTAACCGAGTCCAAGGGCAGGGAGGGTGAGGGTGAACTTGTTAGACCTCCCCCGGAGGATTGAGTCCAGTTGTGAGCACCACATTATGGGAGAGATGTGAATGAATTGGAGAGAGTGAGGGAGTGATTGACAAGAATCCTTTTATTCATTCACGGGATGAGGGCATCGCTGGCCAGGCAGCACTTATTGCCCATCCCAATTTGCCCAGAGGGCAGTTAAGAGTCAACCACATTGCTCAGGGCCTGGAGTCTGCAGAGCAAAGTGTGCAGGCGACTGTGAAACTTTGCAGAGGAACATAGATACATTGAGTGAGTGGGCAAAGGTCTGGCAGATGGAATACAACATAAATAAATGTGAAGTCATACATTTTGGTAGGAGTAATAGTAAAAAGGATTATTACTTGAATGGTAAAAAGTTGCAGCATGCTGCTATGCAGAGGGACCTGGGTGTCCTTGTGCATGAATCACAGAAGGTAGGTCTGCAGGTACAACAAGTAATTAGGAAGGCAAATGGAATTTTGTCCTTCATTGCTAAAGGGATTGAGATTAAAAGCAGAGAGGTTATGTTGCAGCTGTACAAGGTGCTGGTGAGGCCACACCTGGAGTACTGTGTGCAGTTTTGGTCACCTTACTTGAGAAAGGATGTATTGGCACTGGAGGGGGTGCAAAGGAGGTTCACTAGGTTGATTCCGGAGTTGAGGGGGTTGGCTTATGAGGAGAGACTGAGTAGATTGGGATTATATTCATTGGAATTCAGAAGATTGAGGGGGGATCTTATAGAAACATATAAAATTATGAAGGGAATAGATAAGATAGAAGTAGAGAGGATGTTTCCACTGGCAGGTGAAGCTAGGACAAGAGGGCATAGCCTCAAGATTAGAGGGAGCAGATTTAGGACTGAATTGAGAAGGAACTTCTTCACCCAGAGGGTTGTTAATCTGTGGAATTCCTTGCCCAGTGAAGTAGTTGATGCTACTTCAGTAAACGTTTTTAAAGATAAGGTAGATATTTTTTGAACAATAAAGGAATTAAGGGATATGGTGAGAACGCGGGTAAGTGGATCTGAGTCCACGAAAGGATCAGCCATGATCTTATTGAATGGCGGAGCAGGCTCGAAGGGCCAGATGGCCTACTCCTGATGTGTCACATGTAGGCCAGACCAGGTAAGGATGGCAGTTTCCTTCCCTCAAGGGCATTAGTGAACCAGATGACTATCAACAATAGGTTCACCATCATCATTAGACTCTTAATTCCAGATATTTATTGAATTCAAATTCCATTTCTGCTGTGGCAGGATTCAAACCCTGGTCCCCAGAACGTTATCTGGGGGTCTCTGGATTCACAGTCCAGCGATAATTACCACTAGGCCATCACCTCCCCCACAGCTCCAGGACTGAGAAACTCCAGTGATGAGGATAGACTGTAAAAGGTGGCTGAAGAGAAGGTAGCTGAGAGGAGATTTGATGGAGGTTTTCAAAATTATGAGTGAGTTGGACAGACAGGTTTGGCTGAAGCTGTTAGCTCAGTTGGCTGGACAGTTAGTTTGTGGTGTAGAGTGATGCAAACAGTTACAGGCTCAGTTCCTGCTCTGGTTGTGATTATCAAAAAGCACCGTCCTACTCAACCTCTTCCCCTGAGATGTGGTGACCCTCAGGTTAAACCACCACCAATTACCTCTCTCTAATCAGAGAGGAGCCCAGTGGTGGTGTTCCTCTCACTCACACGGTAGAAAGGTACAGAGTTAGTGACAAATCATAGTGATTGATCATTATCAATAAATCTACAAGAGACACAGACATGAGGTGAGGAATATGCCCAGGGGGTGAGGACTTTGGATCCTGTCTCCTGTTGCCAAGCAAGCTGCACTCAGCATGTATACTGTCTCAAATAACTCTCAGAATTGCACCCCAAAGAGTTACACTCTGAAAGAAATCTACCAGGATTGCATTTGAAGGAGTCAACGTTAACCGCTTTCACTGTTTTCCCGCTGTGTCTGCTTCAGAAACAGGCTGCTCCCTCACTCAAATCTTTTCCTCAGCCCTGGGCTAGTTTTCAGCGGCAGGCCCTGAGCTCAGTGTGATAGCGGGCATGGAACAGGACTTGGGGTGGCATGGTAGCTTGGTGGTTAGCACTGCTGCCTCAGAGTGCCAGTGACCCGGGTTCGATCCCACCTTTGGGCAACTGTGCGGAGTTTACCCCCCGTGAGACCTCTCCAGGTGCTTTGATTTCCTCCCACAGTCCAAAGATGTGCAGGTTGGGGTGGATTGGCCATGCTAAATTGCCCATAGTGCCTAGGGTGGGAAATGCAGGGATGGGGTAGGAGGAAGGTCTGCGTGGGATGCCCTTTGGAGGATTGGTGTGGACTTGATGGGCTGAATGGCCTGTTTCTGCACTGTGGGGATTCTATGACTATGAACTTGGGTCGGATTGGTTTTATTTCCAAAGTAGGAATCTATAAAATACCACATTGACTGATTGTCTACAAATTGTGCGCTTTTTGAACAAAATAGAATGTATCTGCAATTACAAATCTACAAATGCAAATTCACCCCATAGGTTTATATGTGTGTGTGCGTGTGCCTGTGTGTGTGTGTGTGTGTGTGTGTATGTGTGTGTGTGGTGTGTGTGAAAGAGTGTGTGTGTGCTTGAGAGATAGTGTGTGTGTGAGAGAGGGTCTGCG
>NW_025971994.1:4445-4775 GCF_021869965.1 Rhincodon typus
GTGTGTGTGTGCTTGAGAGATAGTGTGTGTGTGAGAGAGGGTCTGCGTGAGTGATGAGTATGTGTGTGTGACTGTGTGTGAGTGTGTGTGTGCGCATGCCTGTGCACGTGTGTGTGCGCACGTTTGTATGTTTGTGTGTGTGTGTGTGTCTGTGTGTGTGTGTGTGTGTGTGTGTTTGTGTGTGTGTCTATGTGTGTGTCTGTTTGTGTGTGTGTGTCTGTGTGTGTGTGTGTGTGTGTGTGTGAGATGGAGAGTGTGTCTGTGTGTGTCTATGTGTGTCTGCGTGACTGTGTGTGTGTGTGTGTGTGTTTGTGTGTGTGTCTGTGTGTG
>NW_025971994.1:7375-10010 GCF_021869965.1 Rhincodon typus
TGAATCCCTCTGTGTCTGTCGTGAGACCACTGGGGTCTGTTTTCATGGTGGGACAGAAATTGAGCCCTTGGCTGAGAACTTTAATCTCATTCGGTTGAAGGGTGTGGTCAGACAAGTTGATGATGGAGTTCCTCGTGGTGATACCTTTTCGGCCGTAGTACCAGGGGACGCTCGGCTACTGGCGGGGCTGATGCCAAGTTTCTCCAGATTCTTGTCCTTGGTTTGGGTGTAGGTGGTGTAGTTCCGTTGCCTCGTCTACTTGGCAGTGTGTCATAACTGTGCCACTGTATCTTGAGCACGAACTGGGAATATGGACTGTATCTCGATTTCAAGGTCACAGCACTTTGCTGTAGACTTGGTGAACGAGATGATTGAGGAGTTTGTGAGAGGTACGATGGCAAAGTCTCTCAGCGTAACCAGTGTTGTAGGTTGACTTGAGTGGGTTCTATAGTCCTTTAGGGATCTTTTGTGCTTTTTTGCATCTCTGTAGAAACATGTTGTCTGTGCCAATATGTGCGATCTTCTCGGAGATCCTCTCCCCTTTGAGCCAGCAGTTGGTGCTGGTCGATGGTAGCCGTGATGTGGAGGTGCCGGTGTTGGACTGGGGTGGACAAGGTCAGAAATCACACAACACCAGGTTATAGGTTTATTTGAAGGCACAAGTTTTCAGAATCTCGCTCCTTCTATAGGTGTCAGTGAGAGAGGTGGCATCAGGCACAGAATTTATAAGCAAAAGATCAAAGGGTCATAGAACTGATGCAAATGTGTTGAACAGTCCTAAAATGGCTGTTAAATCTTTAATCAGTTAGAAAGTACACAATCTGTAGGCAGTCAATTTGGCATTTTATACATTCTTACGTTGGGAATAAAGCCAATCTGACTCCAAGTTGATACACAGCCAGATTCTAAACAAGATCTCACAGCTGAAATGCATTGTCTGACGTGGTATGTCGCCTCTGGTATACTGAGGGAACTGATAAAACCTTTAGTTATTTCGGGGCAGTGACTTGAAAGTAATTATGGAATTTGCATGTTAATCCTCTCTAACTGATTAAGGATTTAACAGCCATCTTGGGTTTGTTCAACACATTCACATCAGTTCTATGACCCTTTGATCTTTTGCTTATAAATTCTGTGTCTGATGCTACCTCTCTCACTAACACCTGAAGAAGGAGCGAGACTCAGAAAGCTTGTGTTTTCAAATAAACCTGTTGGACTCTAATCTGATGTCGAGTGATTTGTGACCTTCTCCATTCTGAAAGCCCCCAGCTGGAGGGCACTCATGATGACTGTAGTCTTGCTGTGTATCTGACGGTGAGGGGCTAAGAACCAGGGAGCTACAGGTGTTACAGAGTTCAGCTCTGACTGATGACATCTGCAGATATCACTGGCCTAAAGCTTTGCAAAGGAATTTATTCTGGCACATTGACCAGGTGGAGATATGGGCACCAACTGTTCGCGAATACAGACTCAACACTGTGTGGAAATGACAGGAATTTCCAAACAATCAGAGGGTATTTCCAAGATCAGGAATTCAAGGCGGTGTTTTGAATAAACTAATCTGTAACTTATTCCCTGTTATAGGTCTCTGAATGTGTCTGAGAGAGTGAGTGAGAGTGTGTGTGAGAAAGAGTGAGTGTGGGTGTGTCAGTGAGTGTGTGAGAGAGTGGGTGGGAGTGTGAGTGTGAGTATTTGTGTGTATGTGAGAGAGAGAGCGAGTGAGTGAGTGAGTTTGTGTGTGTGATTGAGTGTGTTTGAGGGTTTGTTATTAATGGTAGTATTTATGTTGTCGGTTATGAGGTAGTAAATTAGCCAGCTGTCTGCACTTCCTTTGACAATGATTTACAGAGCTGTGTTTATGATTTTTTTCCAATACAAGGTAATCCATTCTTGCCTCACGCCTAAACCTGTGTCCCATCACCCCACTGCTTGCAGATTTACACAAACTCCTGGTCAATGCAAGCTTCAAAGTTACAATCCTCATGTTTAAATCCCTCCAAAACCTCATCCGTTTCACACCCTGATCAATACTGCATACACCTCCAGGATTCCCGTCATATCCAGTCATGAATGGCGGTAGGACATTTAAACAACTCACTGGAGGAGGGGGCTCCACAAATATCCCCATCCTCAATGATGGAAGAGCCCAGCACATCAGTGCAAAAGGTAAGGCTGAAGCTTTTGCAGCGATCTTCAGCCAGAAGTGCTGAGTGGACGATCCATCTCGGCCTCCTCCAGTGGTCCCCAGCCATGATGTGGAGGTGCCAGTGTTGGACTGGGGTGGACAAGGTCAGAAGTCATATGACAGAAGGTTATAGTCCAACAGGTTTATTTGAAATCACGAGCTTTCGCAGCCTCAATCCTTCATCACCTGATGAGGGGGCAGCACTCTGAAAGCTTGTGATTTCAAATAAGCCCATTGGACTGTAACCTGGTGTTGTGTGAGTTCTAGAAGTCACAGTCTCATGGATGTGTCTTCAGCCAATTTGATTCATTCCTTGTGATCCAAGGAAACAATTGAAGGCCTTGGATAGTACAAAGACCACGGGATAACAAGGTGTAGAGCTGGATGAACACAGCAGGCCAAGCAGCATCAGAGGAGCAGGAAGGCTGACGTTTCGGGCCTAGACCCTTC
>NW_025971995.1:0-10007 GCF_021869965.1 Rhincodon typus
GTTATCCCTTCACTCTGAGGCTGTGCCCTCAGGTCCTAGTCTCTCCTCCTCATGGAAACATCTTCTCCATGTCCACTCTAGCCAGGCCTCTCAGTATCCTGTAAGTTTCAATCAGATCCATCCCCCCGCAAATCCTCCTAAACTCCATCGAGTTTACACCCAGAGTCCTCAACCATCCCTCATACAACAAGCCCTCTATCCCCAGGATCGTTGTTGTAAACCTCCTCTGGACCCCCTCCAACACCAGCACATCCTTCCTTAGATAGGGACCCAAAACTGCTAACAATATTCCAAACGCGTTCTGACCAGAGCCTTATACAGCCCCAGCAGTACATCTCCGTTGGGCTGCGACACAATCAGAATGAGTCTGATTAACAGGACGTTCGGTGGAACATGGTCTTATTTTTGACGTTTTGTTTTTTACACTGCCCCGTACTCATGTCCCGAGTTGGTTGAACAGACAGAGATTTTGGGGAGTGCACTATCCTACTTGTAATAAGTAAGTTACAATACAGCAGGACAGTCCAGCTGAGTGGAAAGAAACAGCAGGTGGAACATGGGAATTCACGGACGTTCCATTTGCAGCAGCTTGAGGTCCAGGTTTCAAACCCCTGGATGGAGGTTTGGAGTCACTGTTGTCCCTCTGGTAGTGGATAAGGGTGATGGTTCCTCGGAGGAGGATAGGCAGAGCGAAGGGACCGAGCAGCTACCTGGGTGTGAAGGGAAAGGAGGGGAACAGCAGTTCTGAGAAGGAGATGGTTTTCTCAGATGAAGACAGCCGCTTCTCCCCCTTACAGTGACCCCAGGATTGTTGTCCCCTCGTTCCCAACCCCTCCCCTGATGCCAGGGAAAGGGAATGTCACAAAACAGCTGCAGGGACTTCTTAGGCAGGAGGTTAGGGTTCGGGTTAGGGTTAGGGTTAGGGTTAGGGACAGGGTTAGGGACGGGGTTAGGTTTAGGGTTAGGGTTAAGGTAAGGGTCAGGGTCAGGGTCAGGGTCAGGGTTAAGGTTAAGGTCAGGGTTAAGGTTAAGGTCAGGGTCAGGGTCAGGGTCAGGGTTAAGGTGAGGGTTAGGTTTAGGGACAGGGTTAGGGTTAGGGACAGGGTTAGGGTTAGGGACAGGGTTAGGGTTAGTGTTCGGGTCAGGGTTAGGGTTAGGTTTAGGGGTAGTGTTAGGGTTAGGGTTCGGGTCAGGGATAGGGTTAGGGTTAGAGATAGGGTTAGGTTTAGGTTTAGGGTTAGGATAGGGTTAGGGTTAGGGTTAGGGTTAGGGTTAGGTTTAGGGATAGGGATAGGGATAGGCTTAGGGTTAGGTTTAGGTTTAGGGTTAGGAGTTGATGCATCTGAGTATCAATCCCTTTGGTAGAGATGGGAATGAAATCCTGAGAGTAGATTTCACAGATGGAGGAATTAAGTTGAAATGTGGGATCAGCAAAGCCACCATCTCTTGATTATCCCCAGCCCCACGTCCTGGGGGAGCGTAGGAACAGAAGCAGTGACCAATCAAACAATGAGCTGGGAACGGGTTGGAAGAGGTTTTGTGCCTTATTTCTGAAGCAGGGGGACCTCTGTGCGATTGATGGGCTGTGTCTTCGCTGCGATGGGAGAAGTGTGAGGCTGTGAGATCATGGGACATTGGAGAATTAGGCCCTTCGGCCCATCGAGTCTGATCTGTCATCCCAGCTCATGGCATCCACATTAAAATTCCAGGAAAGTTGGATTTACCATGGAGGGAGTGCACTACAGGTTTAATCAGTTAATCCTGGAGACAGTAAGATTGAGGAAATGGGCTCTGTATTCCCAGAACGGTAGGCGATCTCATCGAAACTTGCAAAACTCTCCCAGGGCATGACCGGCTCGATGATGATGAGATGTTTTACCCGGAATGGGAGGAGCAGCATTGATGGGCAGAACGGCCTACTCCTGCGCGCCCACAGATTGTGAATTGATTTTTGAACCAGCGATGAGCCACGTTCTTGCTAACCTTTCCCGCAAAACCTGTGGACCTGCAAAATCTGTGTCATAGCGACCAGTTCCAGGAACTGAGCGTCGCCATGCTGCGCAGGAACATCGATGTGAGTGGCCGGGTGGTTAGGTGTGTTTGCACTTTTACCCAACCTGTTTGTTTCTGACATTTTGTGTTGTCGGGGGCTGCTGTAATGCAAAACCAGAAATCGGGTCAAGACGGAATATTATCACAACACAGGCTTGCAAAATTTTAGAGACCGAATCAGAAAAGACAACTGATTGTTTGATTAGCAAACAGTTTAAGTTAAACAATAAAAAAACTCAGGGACAACAATCTAAGAATCTCTTCACACGCGGTTTCTATCCTTCTGTTCGCCTCCTATTCATCTGTCTATCAAGATAAGCCTTGAACTTTGCTAACATTTCTGGGTGTTTGGGATTTAATTATTAGAAATGAACCTCTATTCTGACAGCGCTGCAAACACTTCACTAGCCCTGCCTGCCAACCTGGTCTGAACTAACATTACCCATATAGTCTCTGCCCATAACAGATTGGGGCTGTTGTTTTAGTTTACCTATCAGAGGGGTTTGAGCTTTTCTCCTTTATCATATTTGGGGGGATCAATTCTGGGATCCAGCCAGTTCATGTATGGGATCTCAACAGATCTGAATGGCTTTGGACAGATTTAACCAGACTGAGGGATTGGTGTTCTAGATCTTTAAATAAAACTTCAGTGAGAAAAACCTGTTTAATTTTGGTTACTTGTGGTTGGTTAGATTAAAAGCGGAGGAAATGGCTCTTAACGTTGCTGAGGAGGTTCGGGGGTTTGAAGATGCTTCCCAAATTTGCCAAGGATGTTTAGAACAAAAGAGGAAGGATTATACGGTTAGAATTAGCCAACAGGTTAGAATTGGGTTTAACTACAGATGAGAAGAAAGCTGAAATTGTGACAAAGTTAGCCAAGCATTTAGGTACGTCAGAGAAGCGGGAAATTGCAGTGGAGTTTGAAATAATTAAATTGCAAATTAAACTGCTGAAGTTAGAAGATAAAGAAAAAGAAAGAAGCGTCCTAGCTGAAGAGAAAGAAAGGGAACTGAAATAGTCTGAATTACAGTTGAAAGCAGAAGAGACAGAAAGGGAAAGAAAAGCCATGTTAGAAGATGAAAAAAGGGACAGAAGGTTCTTAGCTGAGCCAAAAGGAAAAGAGGTAGAGTTTGAACTTCAGAAGTTGCAAATTAAACAGGAAAGTCAATTTAAAAGGTTGGAGATGAAGTTAGAGGGTAGGCTTGGTGAGGAGGAGAATGATGATGAGCAAATCCGTTGTAGCCAAAGACCTGGTAGGGATATATACGAATATGTCCAAAACATTAACAAAATTTGAGGAAAAAGATAGAGAAATATTTTTCATCTCCTTTGAGAAACTGGCTAGGCAGATGACGTGGCCAGAAACTGTGTGGGTAACGTTAATTCAGACCAAGTTGTAGGCAGGGCTAGTGAAGTGTTTGCAGCGCCGTCAGATGAGGTGTCAGGAGATTATGAAGAGGTTACACAGGCTATTTTCAGTGTCTGTGGTTTGGTACCAGAAGCACATAGACAATGGTTCAGAAACATAAAGGAGGAACCAGGTCAGACTTATGTCGAGTTTGAAAGAATTAAACAGAACAACTTCGATAAATGGGTAAGAGCATTAAAGATAGAAAAGACACATGAAGATCTTAGAGAGATTATTCAGCTGGAGGAGTTTAAAACTCACTTCCAGAGATGATAAGGACTCATGTTGAGGAACAGAAAGTTTAAACAGCGATGAGAGCTGCAGAGATGGTGGATGAATGGAAATCGAGCTTCCGACAGCAATTTCATTCTGTGAGGGATAGTAATTGGGAAAAAGGGAGATCCTACAATGAGAAACGAAAAGTAGATCACACTGGGAACAGTTTACCACATGTGAAAAAAGAAACCCAAGAGGATGAAAGGGAGGTGAAAGGTCTCGGGTGTTTCCATTGTAAGGGAGTGGGACAAACAAAGTCACAGGGCCGGTGGTTTAAGAGAAGCACTGGGAAAAAGGATGTGCTAAAACGGAATAAACCAGTGGGAATGGTTGAGGTAGTGAAGGAAATCCCAAGAGAAGTCGAGGAGCTACAGGAGAGTGCACAGCTCAGTCACGGACTGGATAGTGAGATAACGCTCGATCTCTACAAAACCTTCACCTCTGTGGGTAAGGTTTACTTAGGAAGAACAGGGGAGAAAGTAAAGAGGCTAAAACATTGAGAGGTACGGGAGCTGGTCAGTCTCTAACAGTGAGAAATGAAAGTATTAGCACTCCTTCTGAAATGTTACATGGGAGAGTGGTAATCTGTGGAATAGTGGAGAGAGATTTAGTGTTCCCTCTTTAAGATAAGGCTGGAAAGCCCAATCAAGACTGAGGAAGTGACGGTGGGAGTGATTGCAAGAGTGCCTATTCCAGGAATACTGTTTGTTCGAGGAAACGATCTAGCAGGACCAAAGATGGGAGTGATGCCCCTTGTAGAGGGAGAAGCTGAAGGAAAACAAGGGGATTGAGGAGTTAAAAGAAAAAATACCCTGGAATTTTTCCAGGCTGTGTGGTAACAAGATCCCACAGTCATAAGTTAAAGCAAGAAAGAAAGACCAAAGAGAGAGAGAGAGACAAAGGAGTTGAGGTCCAGTTAGCTGACACCTTGTCTGATGAAATGCTAAGGGAAAAACCTGAACAGGTAGAGGATCAGGCAGGGGTGTTCAGTTCTGAAAGATTAATGGAGTTACAACAAAAAGATGAGACAACAAAAGGTCTGTATCATAACGCCTACTCAGAAAAGGAATCAAAATATATTCCTGAATGTTTTTATCCTAAGGATAGAATCCTAAGGTGAAAATGGAGGCTGTAGCAGGTTAGTGCAGAGGAGAAAAGGATGGAAGTTCCCCAGATTGTGTTGCTGGTAGTTTACAGACAGAAAGTATTGCGGGTAGCAGACAAATTACCTATAGGAGGTCACCTAGGAGCGAGGAAGACTCAGGCTAAGATACAGAAACATTTCTATTGGCCTGGGTTACATAAAGATGTGGTTAAGTTTTGCCCTACCTCATATACATGTCAGATGGTAGGAAAGGCACAGGCAGTAATAAAACCAGGGCCTTTGATGCCAGATCCCACACTTGAAGAACCTTTCACATGGGTAATGAATAATTGTGTAGGTCCCCTCGCTAAAACCAGTATTTGCTAACCATAATGGATGTGGCTACCAGATTTCCGGAGGCAATTCCATTATGGAATGTGAAGGCGAAAAAGGGCTCTAGAGGAGTTCCTTGCTTTCTTAACCCATTATGGGCTAACCAGGGAGATTCAGTCAGATCAATGGTCCAATTTTACTGCCAAACTATTTAAGGAGGTAATGCACAGTTTAAGCATCCAACACTTTAAATGAAGTGTGTAACATCCTGAATCCCAGGGAACATTGGAAAGATGGCATCAGGCCCTAAAGACCATGCTGAGGGCTTATTGTCAGGATTACCCAAATTATTGGGATAAAGGCATCCCATTTGTATTGTTTGCCATTAGAGATGCTCCAAATGAATCAACTCAGTTTACTCCATTTGAGTTGATATTTGGGCACGAAGTAAGAGGTCCTTTAAAATTAATTAAGGAAAAGTTGATAGGTCCAAAGTCAGAGATCTCACAGTTGGATTATGCATCTGAGGTGACAGAAAGATTAAATAGAGTAGGTGAATTAGCTAGACAACATCTGAACGTGGCACAGCATCTAATGAAGCAAGAAGCAGATAAGAAATCTAAAATTCATATGTGTGCCCATGGGAATAAAGTATTGTTGTTGTTACCAGTGTTAGGAGATCCCTTCAAAGCAAGGTTTAGTGGTCCCTTTTAAATTGAGAAGTTGAGACAGGTGAATTATCTGGTAAAGATGTCAGATAGGATAATAAGTTTATTGGGTATGTCTTGTGAATATGTTGAAACCCTACTATGTCAGGAACAGGGAACCAGAGAAACAGGTATTAATCACTGTCCCTCAGAATGAGGAAACAAATCCAGATGATTTGGGTTTTGATATTGCTCAAAATAAATTAAACTATGAGGGAGTCCTTAGAGAATGGGATGGGATAGAGAGCGCTCTGTCTCAGAAACACAGAACCAAATTGAAAGGCCTGTTGCAGCAATATGAGGGCATTTGTAGGAATAGAATGGGGAGGACTAATACTACAGCATATGAGATTGAAGTAGGGAATGCTGTTCCGATAAAACAACACCCCTACAGGTTTAATTTGCTCAAAGCCACACAGGTGCAGGGAGAAGTGGAAGCAATGCTCCAAGAAGACATCATCAAGCTGAATCAAAGTGGAGTTCGCTGAATGTGTTGGTTCCCAAACCTGATGCTACTCAATGATTCTGCATGGATTATCAGAAGGTCAACTCTATCACTAAATCAGACTCATACCCAATTCCAAGGCTGGATGACTGCGTGGAAATGTAGGACAAACCAGTTACATCACAAAGTTGGACTTATTTTGCAGTTACTTGTAAGTACTTTTGTCAGAGAGAGTGAAAGAAGTTTCTGTGTTTGTAACCCCAAATGGGCTCTATCAATTTAAAGTAATGCCCTTTGGAATGAAGAACACACCAGCCACACTTCAAAGACTTACGAACAAAGTTGTGGCAGGATGGACTAATTATGCTGTCTATATAGATGACTTAGTGATCTTTAGCCATTCGTGGAAAGATCACATGGTGGAATTGGCAGAGGAGGCAATACTGGTTATAAACTTAGCCAAAACTGCGAAGGCAGAAGTGATGTTCTTGGGGCACAATATTGGACATGGAAAGATGACCCTGAGGAATGTGAAGGCAAAGGCCATTGAGAAATTCCCAAGACCATCCTCGAAGGAAGAGGTGCTTTGATTGCTGGGACTGAACGGATTCTACCCTGAAGTTTGTACCAAACTTTAGTAGAATGGTGTACTGGTGACAGATTTGCTGAAGAAGAACCTGAAATTTCAGCGGACAGAACAATGCTAGGGAGGCATTTGAGAATTGAAAGGTCGTGTTAACCCCTGCACCAGTTTAAGCCACATCTAATTCCTTAAAACCCTTTAAAGTTGCTATCAACACCAGCGATATAGGGGTTGGAGCTGTGTTGATGCAGGAGGATGATGGTGGATTTGAAAGGCCAATTAGTTATTTTTCAAAGAAACTCAATATTCATCAGAGAAAATACTCCATCACTGAAAAAGGAATATTGGGTTTGATACTGGCCTTGCAACATTTTAATGTTCGTGTTACAAATAATGTTGCTGGGACGTTTGTGTATACAGATCACAGCCCTCTCATCTTTCTGGGAAGATTTAAGGACAAAAGTAGGAGACTATTTCTTTGGAGTCTTATGTTACAGGCTTTTAATTTACAGATTGTACATGTTGCGCATCATAAAAATATTATTGCAGATGCGTTATCGCAGGTGAAAAGAAAATTTGTAGATAAGATAGAACTGGTACAGTCCAATGTTATATACAAATGCAGAATTAGTATGAAATGTTTAACTTTAGATCACTGACCTATATATCACATGATAATGGTGTTGAGACTAGGTAAAAATAAGCCATCTTTTCATAATGATGGTGCTTTTTTTTTCTTAAGGAGGGGGTGTTGTTACTAGGTTATGTAGAGCATTCATGAATTGGAAGGCAGGAAGTTAGAATGGTTGGTAAAAGGAAAACAAAGCAGTGTGGCCCCTTTAAAAATGAATTATGTTTTGTCTGTGCTTGGAAGTAACACGTACTGTATAGACAGAAGGGGAATAGCCGAACCCCTCTGATAATTAAACCAAGACACAAGCCCCAGTCTGCGTTGATGGGAGTACAGGCTCCCTTCTAATAATTATCCCCCCAAAAAACACACATGTTTTGACAACAAGTTTGAATTTGGCCAATTAATTTAAACCAAGCACTCAGCAATTGAAAGCCAATTAAATTTAAAACGGATGGTTTTGGGCAACCTCAAGCCAATCATATTATAAGAAATTAATGCGTCATCAGCGGGTATATAAAGGTGAGGGCTTTTGGAAAATTGGAGAGAGCCAACCGTCATCTGAGGGGGAGAGCGTGCCTGCCATCTGAGAAATAAGCCCTACACTCTCACAAGAAATCGCTAAGCTAGATAAGAAAGAACCACTTTATCGATAAAAGGTAGCACAGCATATTTAGCGAAGAGTCTTCACAGAGAAAATATCCCTGGCAGCAGAATCAGCAGCAGAAAGATATCAGTGATGTGAGATCGACAGGAGAAAGGCTGGAGGAAGCCAGAGAGTTCCAGAAGACAGTCTGTGCGAGATTAAGTTTTAATTTATTGCTGTCTTATTAATTAGGTTGATATAAGTGGGACCAGTGTTTATTTGAACAGCATTCCAGTAGAATTTAGGTCAGTTAGGGAGTGCTAAGGGGGAATTGTTCGGTTTTTTAGTAATCCTGTTAATTTGATCATTGTGAGGGTTCAATCAATAAATTGTTTCTTGTTATCTATAAAGTGGATCAGGGATTTTCTTTCTTTTAACCACAGATTACGAGGGGAAAGGCAGGGCTAATTACTGGAAGGGAGCCTGTACTCCCATCATGACAGTCTAGGGTTTGTGTTTTGGTTTAATTATAAGAGGGGTTCAGCTATTCCCCCTCAATAAGACCTGTATGCCTCCATTTAAGTTTTTTTTACAGACTATGATCTGTACATCTCTGCTCACTATGATTTGCTAATAAACAAAGCTGTTCACTGTACCTTGGTACACGTGCCAATAAATCAAATCAGAGATCAATCAAACTGGAAATTGTACCAGACAAGGGTGGGGAAGGTGCGGGGTTGTGGGAGAGGTGGTTGGGGGGGGTGGGGAAGGTGCGGGGGGGAATCCGAGCCTGTGGGAGCAATGTGTCAGAAAAACGGTTTTCCATAACCTCGGCCCTGTCACCGAGGAGCGAGGGAGAACATTGCGAAGCCAACGAGGACGAAGAAACAATTCTGAATGGTTCGGATTGCAAATCCTGAAATACAACAACAAACATGTTGAATGTAAGTGAATTGGTCAGGATGGTCAGTACTCAACACATGGTGGAAAAATCAACAGTATTTAGGTACACAGGAAAGCTCCCTCTACACTATCCCCTACATCAAACACTCCCAGGACAGGGACAGCATGGGGTTAGATACAGAGTAAAGCTTCCTCTACACTGTCCCCCATCAAACACTCCCAGAACAGGGACAGCATGGGCTTAGATACAGAGTAAAGCTCCCTCTACACTGTCCCCAATCAAACATTCCCAGAACAGGGACAGCACGGGGTTAGATACAGAGTAAAGCTCACTCTACACTGTCCCCCATCAAACACTCCCAGGGACAGGGACACCACAAAGTCAGATACACAGTAAGGATCCCTCTACATGTCCCCGATCTAATACTCCCAGGACAGGGACAGCACGGGGTTAGATGCAGAGTAAAGCTCCTTCTACACTGTCCTCCCATCAAACACTCCCAGGATAAGGACAGCACGGGGTTAGATACAGTGTAAAGCTCCCTCTACACTGTTCGCCATCAAAGACTCCCAGGACCGGACAGCATGGGGTTAGATACACAGTAAAGCTTCCTCTGCTCCTTTAACGTTAATGTGAAGCTCCATCTCCTATTTAGTTCCTCAACAGTGTCTTTACTCTCATGACTGGTTTTCGTTCCTTATTTTCCAGCTGTCCAATGTTTAAGACTTGCCCTGTCCTTCCTTTTAGATATTGAAAACAAACTCTTTCAATATTCCGTCCTGTTCGCTGCTAGCTTTCCCTCAGATTTCACCTTAACCCCCTTGTCGCTTTTCTCGTTTTCCGTTACTGGTTTTTAATCCTTCCCACTAATCTTCACCTCACTGTGTGCTTTCCCTTTTCCTTTTGTGCTGCCCCTGATCTCCCTCATCAGCCACTGTCGTCTCATCCTCCCCTTCGTCTGTTTCTTCTTCCTTGGGATGAATTTCTGCTGCGCCCCC
>NW_025971996.1:0-10006 GCF_021869965.1 Rhincodon typus
TTATTTCAGCGAGATAAGCATATCAGAAGACTAAAATCTCAACTTCAGCAAAAGACCTAACTTTTGATGCTGATTTGACTAAAATGCTTATTTCAGTGAGATGAGCACTTCAGAAGTCAAAAATCTCAACTTCACCAAATGACATCAATGTTGATGCTGTTTTGACTAACATGCTTATTTCTGCGAGTTAAGCAGTTCAGAAGGCAAAAATGTCAACTTTTCCAAATGACTTAATTTGTAATGCAGGTTGGATTAAATGCTTAATTCAGCGAGATAAACACTTCAGAAGACAAAAATCTGAACTTCACCAAAGGACCTAACTTTGGATGCTGGTGGGACTGAAATGATCAGTTCAGCGAGATAAGCACTTCAGAAATCAAAAATCTCAACTTCACCATCTGACTTAATTTTTGCTGCAGTTTTGACTAACATGCTATTTTTAACTCAGATAAGCACTTCAGAAGACCAATGTCAACAAATGACTGAAGTTTTGATGTTGGTTAGACTAACATGTTTATTTGAGTGAGATAAGCACTTCAGAAGTCAAAAATCTCAACTTCACCAGATGACTTGATTTTTAATGCTGTTTTGACTAACATGCTTATTTCAGTAAGATAAGCACTTCAGAAAACCAAAATCTAAACTTCACCAAATGACTCAAGTTTCGATGCTGGTTTGACAAACATGATTAATTCAGTGATTTAAGCACTTCAGAAAACTAAGATCTCACCTTCACCAAATGACTCAACTTTTGATATTGTTTTGACTGACGTGTTTATTTCAGGGAGATAAGCACATCAGAAGACTAAAATCTCACCAGATTCCTGACTTTCGATACTGGTTAAATTAAAATGCTTATTTCAGCGAGTTAAGCACCTCTGAAGTCAAAAATCTGAACTTCACCAAATGACACATTTTTAAAATGTTCGTTTGACGAACATGCTTCTTTCAGCGAGTTAAGCTCTTCAGAAGATCAGATTTTCAACTTCACCAAATGACTCAACTTTGCATGTTGTTTTGAATAACATGTTTATTTCAGCGAGATAAGCACTTCAGAAGGCCAAAATCACAACTTCACCAAATGATTTACTTTTTAGTGCTGGTTGGATTAAAATGCTTATTTCAGTGAGATAAGCACTTCAGAAGCCAAAAATCTGAACCTCATCAAACTATTCAATTTTTGATGTTCGTTTAACTAACATGCTCATATCAGCGAGTTAAGTACTTCAGAAGATCAAGATCCCAACTTCACCAAATGACACAACTTTTGGTGTTGTTTTGACGAACGTGCTTGTTTCAGCGAGATAAGAATAACAGAAGACCAAAATGTCAATTTCACCAAGACACTCAACTTTTGATGCTGGTTTGACTAAAATGCTTATTTCAGCGAGATAAGCATATCAGAAGACTAAAATCTCAACTTCAGCAAAAGACCTAACTTTTGATGGTGATTTTACTGAAATGCTTATTTCAGTGAGATGAGCACTTCAGAAGTCAAAAATCTCAACTTTACCAAATGACATATGTTGATGCTGTTTTGACTAACAATCTTATTTCACTCAGATAAGCACTTCGGAAGACCAAAATCTGAACTTCAACAAATGACTCAAGTTTTGATGTTGGTTAGACTAACATGATTATTTGAGTCAGATAAGCACTTCAGAAGTCAAAAATCTCAACTTCACCAAATGACTTATTTTTTCATGCTGTTTTGACAAGCATGCTTATTTCATTGAGATAAGAACTCCAGAAAACCAAAGTCTGAAATTCACCAAATGAATCAAGTTTTGACATTGGTTTGACGAACATGATTATTTGAGTGAGATAAGCACTTCAGAAGTCAAAAATCTCAACTTCACCAAAGGACCTAACTTTGGACGCTGGTTGGACTAAAATGCTTATTTCCGTCAGATAAGCACTTCAGAATTCAAAAATCCCGACTTCACCATCTGAACTAATTTTTGATGCTGTTTTGACTAACATGCTTATTTCATTCAGATAAGCACTTCAGGAGACCAATATCTCAATTCGCCAAATGAGTTAGTTTTTGATGTTTGTTTGAATGACATGCTTATTTCATGAGGTAAGCACTTCAGAAGACAGAAATCTCAACTTCACCAAATGACTCAACTTTAGATGTTGTTTTGACTAACATGCTTATTTGAGTGAGATAATCGCTTCACATGGCAAAAATCTCAACTTCACCAAATGACCTAATTTTTGATGCAGGTTGGATTGACATCCTTATTTCAGCGAGTTAAGCACTTCAGAAGACCAAAATATGAACTTCACCAAATGACTCAAGTTTTGATGTTGGTTTGACTACCATGCTTATTTGAGTGAGATAAGCACTTCAGAAGTCAAAAATCTCAACTTCACCAAATGACTCTACTTTACATGTTGTTTTTACTGATACGCTTATTTGAGTGAAATAAGCACTTCAGATGGCAGAAATCTCAACTTCACCAAATGACATAATGTTTAATGCTGTTTGGATTAAAATTCTTATTTCAGTGAGATAAGCACTTCAGAGGACAAGAATCCGAACTTCACCAAATGACTCAATTTTTGATGTTAGTTTGACTAACGTGCTTATTTCAGCGGCATAAGGAGAGCAGAAGAGCAAAATCTCAACTTTAACTCGTCACTCAACATTTGATCCTGTTTTGACTAACATGCTAATTTCAGTGGGAAAAGCACTTCAGAAAACCAAAATCTGAACTTCACTGAATGATTCAAGTTTTGATGTTGGTTGGACTAACATGCTTACTTCAGCGAGTTAAGCACATCAGAAGTCAAAAATCTCAAATTCACCAAATTACTAAAATTTTAATGGAGTTTTGACTAACATGCTTATTTCACTCAGATAAGCATTTCAGAAAAGCAAAATCTGAAGTTCACGAAATGACTCAAGTTGTGATGTTGGTTTGACTAACATACTTATTTGAGTGAGGTAAGCACTTCAGAAGGCAAAAATCTCAACATCACCAAATATCATAATTTTTGATGACGCTTTGACTAACATGCTTATTTCAGCGAGTTCAGCACTTCTGAAGGGCTTATCTCAATGAAATAAGCATGACATTCAAACCAAATTCAAAAACTAACATTTTTGTTGAAGTGAGATATGAGTCATCTGAAGTGCTTATCTGAGTTAAACAAGCATGTTAGTCAAAACAGCATCGAAAATTAATTCAGATGTTGAAGTTGAGATTTTTTTTATTTCTGAAGTGCTTATCTCACTCAAATAAGTATTTTACTCAAATCAGCATCAAAAGTTAGGTCCTTTGGTGAAGTTGAGATTTCAGGCTTCTGATATGCTTATCTCGCTGAAATAAGCACATTAGTCACAACAACATCAAATGTTGAGTCATTTGGTGAAGTTGCGATTTTGATCTTCTGAAGTGCATAACTCGCTGAAATTAGCATGTTAGTCAAAAGATCATAAAAAATTGTGTCATTTGATGAAGTTCAGATTTTAATCTTCTGAAGTGCTGAACTCGCAGAAATAAGCATCTTAGTGTCACCAGAATGAAAAATCAAGTCATTTGGTGAAGTCCAGATTTTTATCTTCTGAGGTGCTTAACTCGCTGAAATAAGTACTTTAATTTAACCAGCATCAAAAGTTAGTTCATCTGCTAAAGGTTAGAATTTCGTCTTCGGATATGCTTATCTTGCTGAAATAATCACGTTAGTCAAAACAACATCTGAAGTTGAGTCCTTTGGTGAAGTTGAGATTTTTGATTTCTGAACGACTTTTCTCACTGAAATAAGGATATGAGTCAAACCAACATCAAAACTTGAGTCATTTGGTGAAGTTCAGATTTTGGTCTTCTGAAGTGCTTATCTCACTTAAATATGCATGTTACTCAAACAACATCAAATCTTGAGTCATTTGGTGAAATCGAGATTCTTCACTTCTTCAGTGTTTATTTCACTGGAGAAAGCCTGTTAGTCAATCCAACATCAAAAATTGAGTCATTTGGAGAAGTTCAGATTTTTGTCTTCTGAAGTGCTTATCGCATTGAAATAAGAATGTTAATCCTGCCTGCATCAAAAATTATGTCATTTGGTGAAGATGAGACTGTTGCCTCCTGAAGTGCTTATCTCACTCAAATAAGCGTGTCAGTCAAAACAACATCTGAAGTTAGTCATTTGGTGAACTTGAGATTTTTGTTTTCTGAAGTGCTTATCTCACTCAAATAAGCATGTTCGTCAAACCAACATCAAAACTTGAGTCATTTGGTGAAGTTCAGATTTTGGTCTTCTGAAGTGCTTAACTCGCTGAAATAAGCATTTTAATACAACCAACATTGAAAATTAACTCATTTGGTAAAGTTGAGATCTTTGTCTTCTGAACTGCTTAACTCGCTGAAATAAGCATGTTATTCAAAATAACATCAAAAGTTGAGTCATTTGGTGAAGTTTAGATTTTTGACTTCTGTGGTGGTTATCTCACTCAAATAAGCATGTTATTCAAAATAACATTAAAAATTGAGTCATTGGTGAAGTTCAGATTTTAGTCTTCTCAAGTGCTTAACTCACTGAAATAAGCATTTTAGTCTAGCCAGCATCAAAAATCAAGTCATTTGATGAAGTTGAGATTTTTGACTTCTGTAGTGCTCATCTCAATGAAATAAGCATTTTCTTCAAACTAGCATCAATAGTTATGTCCTTTGGTGAAGTTGAGATTTCCGTCTTCTGATATGCTTGTTTCGCTGAAATAAGCACGTTAGTCAAAACAACATCAAAAATCCACAAACCTGAATGCCCTGGTCGACCCATTGTCTCCGCCTGCTCGTGCCCCACCGAACTGATCTCCAACTATCTGGACTCCATTTTCTCCCCCTTGGTCCAGGAACTCCCTACCTATTTTAGTGACACCACCCACGCCCTCCACCTCCTCCAGAACTTCCAATTCCCCGGTCCCCAACACCTCATCTTTACCATGGACGTCCAGTCCCTCTACACCTGCATTCCCCGTACAGATGGCCTAAAGGCCCTTCGCTTCTTCCTGTCCCGCAGGCCCGATCAGTCCCCCTCCACTGACACCCTCATCCGCTCAGCCGAACTCGTCCTCACCCTCAACAACTTCTCTTTCAATTCCTCCCACTTCCTACAGAAAAAGGGGGTGGCCATGGGATCCCGCAAGGGCCCAAGCTACGCCTGCCTCTTTGTAGGTTACGTGGAAAAATCCCTCTTCCGTACCTACAGTGGCCCTGAACCCCACCTCTTCCTCCGTTACATTGATGACTGTATCGGCGCCGCCTCGTGCTCCGACGAGGAGCTCGAACAGTTCATCCACTTCACCAACACCTTCCACCCCAACCTTAAGTTTACGTGGACCATCTCTAATACCTCTTTCCCTTTTCCTGGACCTCTCTGTCTCCATCTCGGGCAACACCCAGAAACCGATATTCATTTCAAGCCCACCGACTCCCACAGCTACCTAGAATACTCCTCCTCCCACCCACCTTCCTGCAAAAATGCCATACCCTATTCCCAATTCCTTCACTTCTGCCGCATCTGCTCCCAGGATGAGGCATTCCACTCTCGTACATCTCAATTGTCCTCCTTTTTCAAGGACCATAATTTCCCCCTCTCAGAGGTCGAGAACGCCCTCAACCGTGTCTCCCACATCTCCCGCAACACATCCCTCACACCCCGTCCACGCAATAAGAACCAAAAAGGAATCCCCCTCGTCCTCACGTACCACCCCACAAACCTCCGGATCCAACGCATCATCCTCCGACACTTCCGCCATCTGCAATCCGACCCCACCACCAAAGGCATCTTTCCCTCCCCACCCTTATCTGCTTTCCGGAGGGACCACTCTCTCAGTGACTCCCTTGTCCGCTCCACACTCCCCTCCAGCCCCACCACCCCCGGCACTTTTCCCTGCAACCGCAGGAAGTGCGACACCTGCCCCCCATCCCCCCCCCCTCACCCCCATCCCAGGCCCCAAGAATACTTTCCACATCAAGCAGATGTTCACCTGCACATCTGCCAATGTGGTATACTGCAGCAGCTGTACCCGCTGTGGCCTCCTCTACATTGAGGAAACAAAGCAGAGGCTCGGGGACTGCTTTGCAGAACACCTACGCTCGGTTCGCAATAAAGAACTGCACCTCCCAGTCGTGAACCATTTGAACTCCCCCTCCCATTCCTCAGACGACATGTCCATCCTAAGCCTCCTGCAGTGCCACAACGATGCCACCCGAAGGTTGCAGGAACAGCAACTCATATTCCGCTTGGGAACCCTGCAGCCCAATGGTGTCAATGTCTATTTCACAAGCTTCAAAATCTCCCCTCCCCCTACCGCATCCCAATACCAGTCCAGCTCGTCCCCGCCTCCCTAATGTGTTCTGCCTCCCACCTATTCCCTCCTCCCAACTCAAGCCGCACCCCCATCTCCTACCTGCTAACCTCATCCCGCCCCCTTGACCTGTCCGTCCTCCCTGGACTGACCTATTCCCTCCCTAACTTCCCACCTACACTCACCTTTACTGGCTCCATCCCCGCCTCTTCGACCTGTTTGTGTCCTCTCCACCTATCCTCTCCTCTCTCCATCTTCTATCCGCCTCCCACTATCTCCCTATTTATTTCAGAACACACTTCCCCTCCCCCTTTTCTGATGAAGGGTCCAGGCCCGAAACGTCAGCCTTTCTGCTCCTATGATGCTGCTTGGCCTGCTGTGTTCATGCAGCCCTGCACATTGTTGTCTCGGATTCTCCAGCATCTGCAGTTTCTACTATCTCTGATTCAAAAGTTGACTCATTTGGTGAAGTTGAGATTTTTGACTCCTTAAATAATTCTCACAATCAAATAAGCATGTTAGTCAAACCATCGTCATTCGGTGAACTTCAGGTTTTGGTCTACTGAACAGCTTAACTCGATGAAATGTCAGAACAGCATAAAAAGTTGAGTGGCTTGTTGTAGTTGAGACTTTGGTCTTCTGCTATGCTTATATCACTGAAATAAACACGTCAGTCAAAATAAGCTCAAAAGTTGTGTCATTTGGTGAAGTTGAGTTTTTGATCCTCTGAAGTGCTAAACACAATGAAATGAGCATGTTCGTCAAACTACCATCAAAAATTGAATCATTTGGCGAAATTCAGATTTTTGTCTTCTGAAGTGCTCATCTCGCTGAAATAAACATTTTAATCCAAACAGCATTAAAAAATAAATCATTTCCTCAAGTTGAGACTTTGCCTTCTGAATTGCTTTACTCGCTGAAATAAGCATGTTATTCAAAACAATTTCAAATGTTAAGTCATTTGGTGAAGTTGAGATTTTTGACTTCTGAAGTGCTTATCTCACTGAAATAAGCATGTTAGTCAAACGAGCATCAAAAGTTGAGTCATTTGTTGAATTTCAGGTATTGGTCTTCTGATATGCGTATCTCGCTGAAATAAGCACGTTAGTCTAAACAACCTCAAAAGTTGTGTCATTTGGTGAAGTTGAGATTTTGATCTTCTGAAGTGCTAAACTCGCTGTATTGAGCATGTTAGTCAAACTAACATCAAAAATTGAGTCATTTGGTGAAATTCAGATTTCTGTCTTCTGAAGTGCTTATCTCGCTGAAATAAGCATTTTAATACAAACAGCATTAAAAATTAAATCATTTCGTCAAGTTGAGACTTTTGCCTTCTGAAATGCTTTACTCACTGAAATAAGTATGTTATTTAAAACATCAAAAGTTGAGTGATTTGGTGAAGCTCAGATTTTTGACTTCTGAAGTGCTTATCTCGCTGATACGGGCATGTTAGTCAATCGAGCATCAAAATTGAGTCATTTGTTGAATTTCAGATATTGGTCTTCTGATATGCGTATCTCGCTGAAATAACAATGTTATTCAAACCAGCATCAGAAGTTAGGTCATTTGGTGAAGTTGAGATTTTGGTCTTCTGCTATGCTTATCTCGCTGAAATAAGCACGTTAGTCAAAACAACCTCAAAAGTTGTCTCATTTGGTGAAGTTGAGATTTTGATCTTCTGAAGTGCTAAACTCGCTGAAATGAGCATGTTAGTCAAACTAACATCAAAAATTGAGTCATTTGGTGAAATTCAGATTTTTGTCTTCTGAAGTGCTCATCTCGCTGAAATAAGCATTTATAGAATTAATAAAATAAATCATTTCGTCAAGTTGAGATTTTGCCTTCTGAACTGCTTTACTCGCTGAAATAAATATGTTATTTAAAACAACTTCAAAAGTTGAGTCATTTGGTGAAGTTGAGATTTTTGACTTCTGACGTGCTTATCTCACTGAAACAAGCATGTTAGTCAAACCAGCATCAAAATTTGAGTCATTTGTTGAATTTCAGATATTGGTCTTCTGATATGCATATCTCGCTGAAATAACAATGTTATTCAAACCAGCATCAGAAGTTAGGTCATTTGGTGAAGTTGAAATTTTAGTCTTCTGACATGCTTATCTCACTGAAATAAGCACGTTTGTAAAAACCACATCAAAAGTTGAGTCAGTTGGTGATGTTGAGATTTTTGATTTCTGAAGAGCTGATCTCACTGAAAATAGCATGTTAGTCAAACAAGCATCAAAAAATAAATCATTCGGTGAAGTTGAGATATTAGTCTTCTGAAGTGCTTATCTGAGTGAAATATGCATTTTATCAAAACAGCATAAAAATTAAGTCGTTTGGTGCAGTTGAGATTTTAATCTTCTGACATGCTTATCTCGTTGAAATAAGCACGTTTGTCAAAACAACATCAAAAGAGCATGATTTGGTGATGTTGAGATTTTTGATTTCTGAAGTGCTTATCTGACTGAAATAAGCATGTTCGTCAAAACAACATTAAAAATTGAGTCATTTGGTGAATTTCAGATTTTAGTCTTCTGAATTGTTTACCTCACTGAAATAAGCTATTTAGTATAACCAGCATCAAAAATCAAGTCATTTGATGAAATGAGAATTTTGACTTGTGTCGTCTTTATCTCTCTGAAATAAGCATTTTTTTTGTCAAAGCAGCATCAAAAGTTATGTCCTTTGCTGAAGTTGAGATTTCAGTCATCTGATGTGCTTATCTCGCTGAAATGAGCACGTTAGTAAAAACAACATCAGAAGTTGAGTCATTTGGTGAAGTTGAGATTTTTGACTTCTGTAGTGCTTATATCACTGAAATAAGAATTTTAGTCAAACCAGCATCAAAAGTTAAGTCCTTTGGTGAAGTTGGGATTTTAGTCATCTGATGTGCTTATCTCGCTGACATAAGCACGTTAGTAAAAACAACATCAGAAGTTGAGTCATTTGGTGTAGTTGAGATTTTTGACTTCTGAAATGCTTCTGTCAATCAAATAAGCATGTTAGTCAAACCATCATCAAAACTACAGTCATTTGGTTAAGTGAGATATTGGTCTTCTGTAGTGCTTATCTGAGTGAAATAAGCATGTTAGTCCAACCAGCGACCAAAATTAGGTCCTTTGGCGAAGTTGAGATTTTTGAATTCTGAAGTGCTTATCTCACTGAAATAACCATTTTAGTCCAACCAGCATCCAAAATTAGGTCCTTTGGTGAAGTTGAGATTTTTGAATTCTGAAGTGCTTATCTCACTCAAATAAGCATGCTTGTCAAACCAACATCAAAACTTGAGTCATTTTGTGAAGTTCAGATTTTGGTTCTCTGAAGTGCTTATGTCACTGAAATAAGCATGTTCGTGAAAACAGCATGAAAAATAAAGCCATTTGGTGAAGTTGAGATTTTTGACTTCTGAAGTGCTTATCACACTCAAACAAGCATGTTAGTCAAACCAACATTAAAACTTGAGTCTTTTGCTGAAGTTCAGATTTTAGTCTTCTCAAGTGTTTAACACACTGAAATTATCATTTTAGTCTAACCAGCATCAAAAATCAAGTCATTTGATGAAGTTGATATTTTTGACTTCTGTAGTGCTCATCTCACTGAAATAAGCATTTTAGTCAAACCAGCATCAAAAGTTATGTCGTTTGCTGAAGTTGAGATTTCAGTCATCTGATGTGCTTATCTCGCTGA
>NW_025971997.1:0-4375 GCF_021869965.1 Rhincodon typus
ACTATCTCGACTCCATTTTCTCCCCCTTGGTCCAGGAACTCCCTACCTATGTCCGTGACACCACCCACGCCCTCCACCTCCTCCAGAACTTCCAATTCCCCGGTCCCCAACACCTCATCTTTACCATGGACGTCCAGTCCCTCTACACCTGCATTCCCCATGCAGATGGCCTTAAGGCCCTCCGCTTCTTCCTGTCCCGCAGGCCCGACCAGTCCCCCTCCACTGATACCCTCATCCGCTCAGCCGAACTCGTCCTCACACTCAACAACTTCTTTTTCAATTCCTCCCACTTCCTACAGACAAAGGGGGTAGCCATGGGTACCCGCATGGGCCCAAGCTACGCCTGCCTCTTTGTAGGTTACGTGGAACAATCCCTCTTCCGTACCTACACCGGCCCTAAACCCCACCTCTTCCTCCGTTACATTGATGACTGTATCGGCGCCGCCTCGTGCTCCCACGAGGAGCTCGAACAGTTCATACACTTCACTAACACCTTCCACCCCAACCTTAAGTTTACCTGGACCATCTCTAACACCTCTCTCCCCTTCCTGGACCTCTCTGTCTCCATATCGGGCAACCACCTAGAAACCGATATTCATTTCAAGCCCACCGACTCCCACAGCTACCTAGAATACTCCTCCTCCCACCCACCTTCCTGCAAAAATGCTATCCCCTATTCCCAATTCCTTCGCCTCCGCCGCATCTGCTCCCAGGATGAGGCATTCCACTCCCGTACATCTCAGTTGTCCTCGTTTTTCAAGGACCGTAACTTCCCCTCCTCGGTGGTCGAGAACGCCCTCAACCGTGTCTCCCACATCTCCTGCACCTCATCCCTCACACCCCGTCCACGCAATAAAAACCAAAAAAGAATCCCCCTCGTCCTCACGTACCACCCCACCAACCTCCGGATCCAACGCATCATCCTCCGACACTTCCGCCATCTGCAATCCGACCCCACCACCAAAGACATCTTTCCCTCCCCACCCTTATCTGCTTTCCGGAGGGACAACTCTCTCCGTGACTCCCTTGTCCGCTCCACACTCCCCTCCAGCTCCACCACACCCGGCACTTTTCCCTGCAACCGCAGGAAGTGCTACACCTGCCCCCATACCTCCTCCCTCACCCCCATCCCAGGCCCCAAGAAGACTTTCCACATCAAGCAGATGTTCACCTGCACATCTGCCAATGTGGTATACTGCATCCGCTGTACCCGGTGTGGCTTCCTCTACATCGGGGAAACCAAGCGGAGACTCGGGGACCGCTTTGCAGAACACCTACGCTCAGTTTGCAACAAACAACTGCACCTCCCAGTCGCGAACCATTTCAACTCCCCCTCCCATTCCTCAGATGACATGTCCATCCTGGGCCTCCTGCAGTGCCACAACGATGCCACCCGAAGGTTGCAGGAACAGCAACTCATATTCCGCTTGGGAACCCTGCAGCCCAATGGTATCAATGTGGATTTCACAAGTTTCAAAATCTCCCCTCCCCCCACCACATCCCAAAACCAGTCCAGCTCGTCCCTGCCTCCCTAACCTGTTCTTCCTCCCACCTATACCCTCCTCCCACCTCAAGCCGCACCTCCATCTCCTACCGACCAACCTCATCCCGCCCCCTTGACCTGTCCGTCCTCCCTGGACTGACCTATCCCCTTCCTAACTCCCGACCTACACTCACCTTTACTGGCTCCATCCCCGCCTCTTCGACCTGTTTGTTTTCTCTCCACCTATCCTCTCCTCTATCCCTCTTCTATCCGCCTCCCACTCTCTCCCTATTTATTTCAAAACCCCCTTCCCCTCCCCCTTTTCTGATGAAGGGTCTAGTCCCGAAACGTCAGCCTCTCTGCTCCTATGATGCTGCTTGGCCTGCTGTGTTCATCCAGCCCTGCACCTTGTTGTCTCACACAAATCACAGACTGTTTTGGTTGAAGGATAAATATTATCCCCGGGACACTGGGGCAAATCTTCCAACTAGGTTTATTGTCCGGTGTACAGGATTACAGTGAAGAGTTTACAATGTCGCCTCAAATGGCGCCATCTTAGGTATAAAGTACATAGGAACAAATCTTAAATACAAAATAGAGAGATAAAGAAATAAAAGTTATATTACCTTACAGTCATTCAGAGTATAGCTTAGGAAAATAAGAACTCAAGTTAAAAAGATAAACATTGCAGTGTTTATATAAAGGTCAGAAATCACGCCACACCAGGTTATAGTCCAACAGGTTTATTTGAAAACTCAAGCTTTCAGAGTCTCGGTCCTTCTACATGTGTTAGTGAGAGAGGGAGTATCAGACACAGAATTTATAAGTAAAAGATCAAAGGGTCACACAACTGATGAGGATGTATTAAACAAACCTAAGATGCTGTCAAAACTTTAATCAGTTAGAAGGCTTTAATTGATTAATATGTGTATATAAATCCCCGAATTCCTCACAAGTCACTGCCCTGAGTGAACTTAAGGTTTCATCAGTGTAAAGAAGAGGTGACATTTTAGGTTAGACAATGCATTTTAGGTGTGAGGCCTTGTTTAGAATCTGTTTGTGTTTTGGTTTGGAGTCAGACTGGTTTTATTTCTAACGTAGAAATTTATAAAAGGCCACATTGACTGACTGTATATAAATTATGTGCTTTTTGGACAAGATAGAATGTATCCACAAATACAAATTCACCCATTAGATTCACGTGTGTGTGTGTGTGTGTGTGCACACGTGTGTGTGGGGGTGTGTGTATGTGAGAGAGAGAGAGAGTGTGTGTGTGTGTGTGTGTGTGTGTGTGTGTGTGTGTGTGTGTGTGTGTGTGTGTGTGTGTGTGTGTGTGTGTGTGTGAGTGAGAGAGTATGTGGGTGTGAGTGTATATAGTGTGCTGGGGTCACCTGCAGTGCGACATGAACCCAGGATCCTGGTTAAGGCCATCCTCATGGGGACTGAACTTGGCTTTCAGCCCCTGCTCAGCGACTCTGCATTTTTGTGTATCCCGAAGTCTTCCAAAGATACACAAAGCCAACACACCTGGACGTCCCATGGTATCTGGCAATGGGACCCTGTGTGAGAACCTCTCTGGCTATGTTGAGGGCATCTTGGAATCCGTTGTACAGGGAAACCCCAGCTTCTGTCACATCACTACAGATTTCTTACAAAAACTCAGCACGCATGGACCTATTGAACCAGGAACATTCCTTGTCACAATGGGTGTTTCAGCATTCTACACCAGCATCCCCTATGATGACGGCATTGCTGCAACAGCCTCAGTACTCAATATCACCAACTGCCAATTTCCAGACACCATTCTACAACTCATCCACTTCGTCCTAGACCATAACGTCTTCACCTTCCACAACCAGTTCTTCATCCAAACACACAGAACAGCCACGGGATCAGATTTGCTCCCCAGTATGCCAACATTTTCATGCACAGGTTCAAACAAGACTTTTTGCTGAACAGAGCCTCCGACCAATGCTATATACCAGATACATTGATGACATTTTCTTCCTTTGGACTCATGGTGAGAAATCATTGAAACAACTACATAGCAATATCAACAAGTTTCATCCCACCATCAGACTTACCATGGGCTACGCTTTAGAATCAGTCTCATTCTTGGACACATGCATCGCCATCAGGGATGGACACCTCAATACCTCACTCTATCTCAAGCCTATGGATAACCTCGTAATGCTGCACTTCTCTAGCTTCCACCTGAGATATATTAAAACAGCCATCCCCTATGGACAAGCCCTACATATACACAGAATCTGTTTGGATGAGCAGGAATGAGACAGACACCTGAAGGTGTTGAATGACACCCTCATAGGAACAGGATACGATGCTCAACTCATTGATCGCCAGTTCCAACATGCCACAGCGAAAAACCGTAATGACCTCCTCAGAAAGCAGACACGGGATATGACCGATAGGGTACCCTTCGTCATCCAGTACTTCCCGGGAGTGGAGAAGCTAGACCATGTTCTTCACACCCTTCAACACATTATTGATGACCATGAGAACCTCACCAAGATCTTCCCTACGCTTCCGCTTTCACATTCAAACAACCACCAAACCTTAAACAGACCATTGTTCACAGCAAACTACCCAGCCTTCAGGACAACATCGACCACAACACCATACAACCCTGTCTTGGCAATCTCTGCAAGACATTTCAGATCATCAGCATGGATCTTGTGTCTTGTGATTTCTGACCCTGTCCACGCCAGTCCAACACTGGCACCTCCACATCACTTCTATAAAGGACCTGGAGTAGATCAATGCAGGGAGCTTTCACACATGGGCTGGCCAGGCTCACAAGCTGTTGACTGCTCCGTTCCAGCCCCCAGCCCACTGACCGTCCCTGCTCCACTCAGGCCCCCAGCCCACTGA
>NW_025971997.1:4385-4680 GCF_021869965.1 Rhincodon typus
CCAGCCCACTGACCGTCCCTGCTCCACTCAGGCCCCCAGCCCACTGACCGTCCCTGCTCCGCTCCGAGCCCCCAGCCCACTGACCGTCCCTGCTCCGCTCTGAGCCCCCAGCCCACTGACCATCCCTGCTCCACGCTGAGCCCCCAGCCCACTGACCGTCCCTGATCCGCTCTGAGCCCCCAACACACTGACCGTCCCTGCTCCACTCAGGCCCCCAGCCTACTGACCGTCCTTGATCTGCTCCGAGTCCCCAGCCCACTGACTGTCCCTGCTCCGAGCCCCCAGTCCACTGACC
>NW_025971997.1:4690-10004 GCF_021869965.1 Rhincodon typus
CCCCAGCCCACTGACTGTCCCTGCTCCGAGCCCCCAGTCCACTGACCGTCCCTGCTCCGCTCCTGCCCCCAGCCCACTGACCGTCCCTGATCCGCTCCTGCCCCTAGCCCACTGACCGTCCCTGATCCGCTCCGTGCATCCAGCCCACTGACCGTCCTTGATCCGCTCCGAACCCCCAGTCCACTGACCGTCCCTGCTCCACTCAGGCCCCCAGCACACTGACCGTCCCTGCTCCACTCTGAGCCCCCAGCCCACTGACCGTCCCTGCTCTGCTCTGGGCCCCAGCCCACTGACCTTCCCTGCTCTGCTCTGGGCCCCAGCCCACTGACCGTCCCTGCTCCGTTCCAGCCCCCAGCCCACTGACCGTTCCTGATCTGCTCCAGCCCCCAGCCCACTGACCGTCCCTGCTCCAAGCCCTTAGCCCACTGACTGTCCCTGCTCTGCTCCAGCCCATGCCCACAACAATCCCACTCTGTTTGGGCCTCTAGCCGCTCCGATGATGTTACCGTCACTGCAGGGTAGGATTTTGTTTAAAAAAGAACACAAAAAAATCTTTAAAAAAGAAAGAAGAAGAATGAGAAAAGGAGGAAAAAGAAAAAAAGAGACAAAACGGATAAGCCCCAAGCTGAGGAGCCCAAACACTACCTACTCTGTTGCTGCCATCTTGGTGACCTCATCATTGAATAGTGCCATGGGATGTTTGCTATCCACCTGAGAAGGTAGGCAGGGACCTGGATCTGACATGTCTGATGGGAGTGGAATCTAGATTTGGGCGCCACATCCTCTATCTTTTGGAGAATACAGTTAATCTGCTCAGACAACAGAATGTGCTCAACAAACTCAGCAGGTCAGGCAGCATCTGTGGAGAGAGAAACAGAGTTAACATCAACACAGTCTGATATGAGTCTTCTTCAGAACCAGTGAACACACTAACTCCTGAGCCACAGCTGAAAATTGAGGACTCAGAAAGCGTTTCACAGCCAACCATGCAATCATACAGTCATAGGGATGTGCAGCACAGAAACAGACCCTTCAGTCCAACTTTTCCATGCCAACCAGATATCCTAAATTAATCTAGTCCCATTTGCCAGCATCTGGCCCATATCCATGAAGGATTTGACAGGTCGTGACTCACCACCAGTCAAGTGATGTCTTGGCGTTTGTTGGAAAGTTCTGGTGATGAGGCATTCTGCCAAATGACTTTGTCAGTCTGCTGAGGGAACCACATGTCAGGATCTACCCTCTCCTTTTCCTGCAGAGACCCAAGGACCCTATATGCTGACCACTTCCTGATTAACTTGTGGTCAAAGATGCTTTCTTTTCAAATTTTTCCATGAGTCATAGAGATGTACAGCACAGAAACAGACCCTTTGGTCCAACTTGTCCATGCTGACTGGATATCTTAAATCAATCTAGTCCCATTTGCCAGCATTTGGCCCCTATCCCTCTAAACCCTTCCTATTCATATACCCATCCAGATGCCTTTGAAATGTTGTAATTGTATGTAAGGATTTTTAAAATATCCTACAAACTTTCATCGCTCCGATGGAAATAGCCCAATATCTGCTCAAGCAGGTTCGAAAGGCTGCGAGCCCTCCTCCTGCTCCTAGTTCACATGTTCTCATGATGATGGAATTGATGGTCTTTGATCTGAGTGAAAAGAGGAAGGATTTCTAAAGTTGAATCAGAGATAGTAGGAACTGCAAATGCTGGTGAATCCGAGACAACAAGGTGCAGGGCTGGATGAGCACAGCAGGCTGTGTTCATTCAGGATTTCTAAAGTGATACTCATCCAAAGTCAGCATTACCCCCGAGTGCATAGCTTCCCAAATATTGTTCCACTGTGAGTCCTTCTACAAGTCTTGAAAATTGTTGTGACCTTTCAATGAGAAATAAGAGATTGTCAGAGCAGGAACAAGGTTAGTGTAACTTGATCCAAAATCCACAGCCGTTATTCCTGCCTTGGATCTCATCAGATTAAAATCACAACTTGTGACCCATTTGGGGCCCGAACTCCCACTTTGGGATTGCCTGCTTTGGGGTAAAGAAAGGAAAATAAATGACACTTTGCACCATCTGGTCCCGGGCCATCTGGGAAATCGGGGGAAAGGTTTTGATCTGAAATTGTGGAATTTAACGTTGAGTTCAGAGGCTGTATATTTCCAAATTGAGGGATGAGGTGCTTTTCTAGTAACTGCTGTTAATTGGAAATGAAACAAGGAGTTGAGAATGCAGGTGGGATCGAGAATGTTAAAAAATGGGCAACAGGAAATTTGGGGTTGCACTTGTGTGTCAGAACAGGGGTGTTCCGCAAAGTTGTCACCCAGTCTATTCTTGGTTTTCCCGCTCAGAGGAGACCAGTTGTGATCAGCAGAAACAGCACACTAAATTAGAATCACAGAACCCCTAGGGTGCAGAAAGAGGACATTTGGCCCATCAAGTCTACACCGAACTTCTGAACTGCATCCCACCCAGACCCACTCTCCTACCCTATCCCCACAACACTGCATTCCCCATGGTTAACCCACCTAGCCTGCATATCCTTGGACACTATGGGCAATTTAGCATGGCCAATCTGCCCTAACTTTGCACTGTGGGAGGAAACCGGAGCACCTGGAGGAAACCCCACGCAGACATGGGGAGAGTGTGCAAACTCCACACAGACGGTTGCCCAAGGTCAGAATCAAACCCAGGTCCCTGGTGCTGTGAGGCAGCAGTGCTAACCACAGTGCAAGAACTAAGACACTGTTTCACTTGGAACCCCTGGATGGTGGGATTGGAGGAGGTAGAAGGGAAGGTGCTGTGAGGAGTGGGTACTGGGGGCAACAAGAGAGATGGAGCAAGGTGTTGTGGTGGGCACAGTCATTACAGAACACTGAAAAGAGAGGAGAAGATCTGTTTGGTGGTGATGTCCTGCTGGACATGGCAGAAATGGTGGAGCATGATCTGTGATATGTAAAGGCTGGTGGAGTGGAAGTTGTGGATGAGGGTGGGCATTATCATGGTTCTGGGAAAGATTGGGGCAAAGAAATGAGGTAGGAGTGCAGGAAAGGGCTGAACACTGCCAAGGTTCCTGTTAGTCACAGTGGAGAAGTATCATTGATTGAGTGAAAAGGAAGCCTTGTTGCTAGCAATTGTATGATTAATTACCAGTCTATCTCCAGAAACAGGGAGGCAGAAATTGAGGAAGCGAAGAGTTGATGACGAAAATGATCGGTGCTGGGCCCACTGCTTTTTGTCATTTATATAAATGATTTGGATGTGAACATAGGAGGTATAGTTAGTCAGTTTGCAGATGACACCAAAATAGGTGGCGTAGTGCACAATTGAAGAAGATTATTTCAGAGTACAATGTGACCTCGATCAGATGGGCTGCTGGGCTGAGGATTGGCAGATAAAGTATAATTTACATAAATGTGAGGTGTTGCATTTTGGTAAGGCAAACCAGGACAGGACTTATACGGTTAACAGTAGAGCCCTGGGGAGTGTTGCCAAATAAAGGGACCTAGGGATGTAGTTCTTTGAAAATGGAGTCACAGGTAGGCAGGATGGTGAAGAAAGCATTTGGCACACTTGCCTTCATTGCCCATAGTATTTAGTACAGGAGTTGTGACATCATGTTTCAGCTGTAGAGGACATTGGTGAGGCCACTTTTAAAATTCTGCATCCAATTCTGGTTGCTCTTCTATAGGAAGGATGTTGTTTAACTTGAAAGGGCACAGAAAAGATTTACAAGGATGTTGCTGGGACTAGAGGGTTTGGTTATAGGCAGAGGCCAAACTCATTGCGGGTTTATTTTCCCTGCAGCGTAGGAGGCTGGGGGGTGTGACATTATAGAGGATTATAAAATCATGAAGGGTGTAGGTAAGGTGAATAGCCAAGGTCCTTTCCCTAGGGTGGGGGAGTCCAAAACTAGAGGACATAGGTTTAAGGTGAGAGGGGAAAGATTTAAAAGGGACCTGAGGGGTAAATGTTTCACACAGAGGGTGGTGTGTGCATGGATCGAGCTGCCAGAGGAATCAAATTGAATTGAATGATTTTTTTGTCACATGCATTTAAGGGAAAATACAGTGAAAAGCTTCAACTGTCACCATGCTTCAGCGCCATGTTGAATAACTTAAAAATAACAAAAAGAGGGATATAACTGAAAGAGAGTCCATCTTTGTTCCATCACCAACTTCGGAGAGGCCACATTTAGGCGCCATCTCTTGCAGCTGGGCCCACTTCGCTAATTGCCCCAGTGCTGTCAGGTTCTGTGCTGGACCCATAGTCACCTCTCTCCCAAATGAAAAATAAGAAGGGGAAAAATAAAGGAAAAGGAAGTGATGGAGGTGAGTACAGTTACAACATTTAAAAGGCATCTGGATGGGTAAATGAATTGAAAGGTTTTAGAGGGATATGGGCCAAATGCTGGCAAATGGGACTAGGTCAGATTGTGGCATTTGGTTGGTGTGGATGAATTAAACCAAAGTGTTTGTTCCCGTGCTGTATGACTCTATAACCAGGTGAAGGTGAGGGAGGGGTGAAAATTGGAAGCAGATTAAGTTTTCCATTTGAAACTGCACTAATAGAAGCAGTAAAGATGTGCAGGATGAGACTGGAGTAGAATTAGAACAAAGAATGTTTCACAAATCCCACCAAAATGCAAGCTTCTGTTTGGAGGATGTGAGTGAATTTAAGGGAGAAGTTGTTCAATGTGAGAATGAGATCAGCACTGGCAGAGGAGAGGGGTGGCTGATGGGATTTGGGTCTTTGTTCAAGGGAGAAGCAGAGAGTCCTCAGGCCGTCCTGGTGGGAGATGGCGACATGGAGAGATTGGACCTTCATGGTGAAGAGACTAAGGACCAAGAAACTGTTAACGTGATGTAGGAGGGCATTGAGAAAGCTAGCGGCAAAGCTGGGAGGGGAATGGGCAAGGGGAGGGAAAGACATTGTTCAAGATAGGAAGGAATAAGCTCAATGGGGGCCAGGTCAGAAATCACATAACCTCAGGTTATAGTCCAACAGGTTTATTTGAAAACACAAGCTTTCAGAGCCTCAGAGATAGTAGGAACTGCCGATGCTGGAGTCTGAGATAACAAGGTGTAGAGCTGGAGAAACACAGCAGGTCAGGCAGCATCAGAGGAGCAGGAAAGCTGATGTTTCGGGTTGGGACCTTTCTTCAGAAAATGGATCTTTCGGAGCCTCAGTCCTTTTTTAGGTGTCAGTGAGAGAAGTGGTATCAGACACAGAACTTATAAATAAAAGATCAAAGGGTCACACCACTGATGAGGATGTATTAAACACACCTAAGATGCTGTTAAATCTTTAATCA
>NW_025971998.1:0-10002 GCF_021869965.1 Rhincodon typus
TGGCCTGCTGTGTTCATCCAGCTCAACACCTTGTTATCTCAGATTCTCCAGCATCGGCAGTTCCTACTATCTCGGGAACTTAACCCTCAATGGTTAACTTTGGGGGTGGGGGTTGAGCTGTAGGCAGCTGAGGGAACACGCCCACCCTCTCTCATCTGGGTTTGTATAAAACCACTCAGTGGGTTGGGGGAGTTTTTAACCTGAGGCCTGGCTTGGTCTTTCAAGTGACAGAAGAGAGCTGCAGATCAGCAGACATTAAACACAAACCTTAGCAACACCAGTGATCACTTTTGTTCTTCGCTGTTTATTGCTCGGACAGAGGATAGATGCCAGCTTTGCTGCAAGACATTGCCAATGTCTTCTCTCCCAGGCGCCTGCATGTCTGGATTCTAAAGTCCAGTGAGCAGCAATTGGACCAGAGGGGCCCCAGCTGTAGGCATAAATATAAACAAGGCGAACGGCAGGAGTAAACAGTTGTTTGAAAGGGCAATTCATTGCCAGTCAGCTATAAAACTACAATGATTACTGGGTGTTACCAGGTATCAGCCACTTCAAAGGAAACTGTCAAGAACAACTGAGGCAATTTGAATTTAAAGCAACAGATTGCAGCAAGCAAGAAATCATTAACTCCACATCTGTTCAAAGCCTTATCTCAGGGCAGAAACTAAAACAGAAAATGTTGGAGAAACTCAGCTGGTCTGGCAGTCTCTGCGGGCCAAGGAACAGGGTGAATGTTTCAAGGTCAATATGACTCTTCTTCAGAACGAGAGTGATATCAGTTTTATAACAGGGAAGGGCAAGTGATGGTGTTATCAATGGATTATTAATTGAGAAACCCAGATAATGCTCTTGGAGCCAGTGTTCACATTCCACCACAGCACAATCTGGAATCGAGTCTAACTATAACCATGTATTGCTTGTTGAGGGGAAAACCCATCTGGTTCATTAATGCCCTTTAGAGAGGGATATCTGCCATCTTTACCCGGTATGGCCCACATGTGACTCCAGACCCACAGTTGACTTTTAACTGCCCTCTGTGCAATTAGGGATGGGCAATAAATGCCAGAAATATCCATAAACTGTGATTGAATGTAAAGAAAGATTTCAGTTTGTTTCAGTGCCGAAAGTTTTTGAGAAGATTTGTAGCTTGGGTCATCAATGAGGTTGTAGACATGCTCGCCGAGCCAGTGGGTTTGGTTGCAAACATTTCATCACCCTGTGATGTAACATCGTCAATGCGTCTCCGGTGAAGCGTCGGTGTTCCGTCCCGCTTGTTATCTATATGCCTCGGTTTGCTGGGGTGGTTGGCATCACTTCTGATTCTGTTTCTCAGTGGTTTGTATATTGGGTCCAGTTCAATGTGTATGTTCATGGAGTTCCTGTTGGAATACCAGGCCTTCAGGAATTCCCTGGCATGTCTCTGTTTGGCTTGTGCGATTATGGATGTGTTGTCCCAGTCGAATTTGTGTCCTTCTTTGTCCGTGTGTATTGAGAAAAGTGAGAATTGGTTGTGTCTCTTGGTGGCTAGTTGGTGATTGTGTATCCTTATTATCAGTTTGGCCTATGTAGTGTTTCTCACAGTCCTTGCATGGCATTATGTACATTACATTAGTTTTATTGGTTGTGCGTATGGGATCACTTACATTTGTCAGTAGCTGTCATACAGTGATTGTTGGTTTGTGGGCTACCCTCTTACCTAGGGGTATGAGTAGTCTTGTGGACATCTCTGAAATGTCTCTGATAGGGTGCAACCCAGAATTGTGGAATGCATTGCAGGCGCACTTATACAGAGTTTTTAAAAGGAATGGATACCCAAAAAGCACAATCTGCTGTTACCTCTGCGACAGACCACAACAAGAAGACGCAACATGACCAAACTCACTAATCACCCTACCATACATCAAGGACATTTCAGAGATGACCACAAGACTACTCACATCCCTAGGTATCAGAGTAGCCCACAAACCAACAACCAACCTACGACAGCTAGTGACGAACATGAAGGATCCCATACCCAAAAGCAGCAAAACCAGTGTAATATACAAAATGCCATGCAAGGACTGTGAGAAGCACTACATAGGCCAAACTGGAAGAAAACTGACAATGTGGATACACGAACACCAACTAGCCACCAAGAAACACGACCAATTCTCACTTGTCTCACTACACATGGACAAAGAAGCACACGAATTCAACTGGGACAACACATCCATAATCACACAAGCCAAACAGAGACAGGCCAGGGAATTCCTGGAGGCCTGGTATTCCAACCTGAACTCCATCAACAACGCATTAAACTGGACCTGATGTACAAACCACTAAAAATCAGAACCAGAAGTAACGCCAACCACCCCAGCAAACAGAGGCATATAAATAACAAGCAGGACAGAACACCAACGCTTCACCGGAGACGCACTGACGATGTTACCTAGCAGGGTGACGAAACATTTGCAACCAAACCCACTGGCTCGGCGAGCATGTCTACAAGTTCAGTGCCTTTTTCAGTCTCCATTAGCTTGGGAGACAACATCGCACATTGCTGTCTTGATATTTAAACTGACAGTCACTTGCCTGGAGGATCAAACCAGAGACATTTTGTGAGTTGATTTATTACTGTCACAGGTACCTATGTTCAGTGAAAAGTATTGTTTTGTGCGCAGTACAGGCAGGTCATACCATACAAAATACATTAGGGTAATAGAACAGAGCGAGGAATACAATGTAACAGCTGAAGAAAAGGTGCACAGAAAGAGATCAACATTAAATGTAAAATTTGAAAGGTTCAATCAGAACTCTAATAACAGCGGGGAAGAAGCTGTTCTTGAATCTGTTGGTCTGTGTGTTTAAGATTTTGTATCTTCTGCTTGAAGGAAGAGGTTGGAAGAGATTATAACTGGGGTGGGAGGTGTCTTTGCCTTTCCGAGGCAGCGAGAAGTGTAGATGGAGTCAATGGATGGAAACTTCCAGTATGTTCTCAGTAACTAATCGAGACCTGGGAAAGAATGGGCATGACATTAGGTATCGACCTTGGCTCTGTAGCTGGCAGAGTCTGTCTGAGTCAGAAGATCGCACGGCAGAAAGCTGAACACAGAGTAAGCTGACATTGCTGGCTGGTACTGAGGGAATGCAGCATTGCTGGAATGCTGCCATTCTGATGGGATGTCCCATGAAATGAGACAATATGCTGTCCTGAATGGAGATATTGAATCTGAAAGTACGATTCTGAAGCTGAGCAGCAATGGGCAACAGTGCCTGTAAAATCATGGATTGAAACTGCACAAGGAGATTGTTCAGCCCATCCTACCAGTGCTAGCTCTTTTAGAAAGAGTTATCCAAATAATTCTATTGCTCTTTGCCTGAGCTCCTACAATTATTTTCCCTTCAAATCTTTTTCCAATTCCCTTTTGAAAGTGCCTATTGAAGCTGCCTCAACCACCATATCAGGCAACATATCCAGGTCACAACTTACTCTGTAAAATAATGCAAAAATAACTATTTCTTGTTAAAGTCAGTGTTCCGTGTGCATTTTGAACAACCTTCTCAACTTGTTTTGCCACAGTCACAGATTTATGTAGCAACACCTCCAGAGTTTGCCCCTCATCTGCCCCTCCCCATTAATCTTGCACCGTTCAGTTCACCTGCACGTTCCCCTCCGAGCCACTTCTCACCCCAAAATATATTGCTGTTCTTTCATTATCACTGTCTCAAAATCCTGGAATTCCCATCCTAATGGCATTGTGGGTCAACCTACAGCACGTGGACTGCAGCAGTTCAAGAAGGCAGCTCGCCACCACCTACTCAAGGGAAACTAGGAATGGGCAAGAAATGCTGGGCCCAGCCAGCAACACCCACATCCCATAAATAGATTAAAATAAACGAAATTAAATAACTACAACACATTAAAATTCAAAGAGATTCGGGAAGAGATTAATAAATTAACATATAAACATGCAAATTAAGTGCAGGAGTAGGCCATTCAGCTCCGCCATTTGATAAGATAATGGCTCATCTGATTATGGCCTCAATTCCACAATCCTGCATAATCCCAGAATCCCTTGTCAGTCAAGAATGTCTCTACATAGGAACATAGAAAATAGTGGTAGGCCATTCAGCCCTTCAAACCAACTCCACCATTCAATATGATCATCCAACTCGATACCCTGTCCCTGCTTTCTCCCCACACCCTTGATCCCTTTAGACCCAAGAACCATATCTAACTCCTTCCTGAAAACATTCAATGTTTTGGCCTCAACCGCTTTCTCTTGCAGAGAATTTCACAGGCAATTCTCTCTCTCTGCATAAAAATATTCAAGGACCCAACCCCCATCACTCTCTGGCAATGAGAGCTTCAAAGTCTCGTCAAGCTTTGAGAGAAAAGAAAATCTCATCTCTGTCGGAAATGGGTGAGCTGTATTTGTAAACTATGGCCCCTAGCCTGCAACCCCTATTTAGACAATATGCCTCGTCCACTAAAAGTATCGATGATACTTTGAGTCAGTCTGTGTGGGAACTGTTATTGTGTGTTTTAATTGGGGTTATAATAATTGGCCGCATGTAGATATTGAAAAAGTTCCTCCGAGGTTATGATTGAGATTAAAGGACAATATCATCGGGAAATCTAATTTATTTGGATTACACGGCCAGCTGGCGTTTACATTCCGTGGGTGATCACAGTGAATGTTGTGACGACTAAATCAGTTGGAGCAAGACAAAGGAAATGGAAGTCCACACATGGGGACCATAAATAATATGGACATGACTCACTGAAACATAAAGCAATCTACACTCAATAAACAGTTGAACAAAGGTCAGGAAAGTCCAACTACAATGTCACAGTTTTCTCTTTGATGTTGTTGAGGCCTTGAGGTGATGAGCCTTTGATGAAGTGATCGCTGACGCAAACATGTTTGTGCCTTTCAGTTCATGACCCAAGCCCAAACCACTTGTGGTGCAAGCATTGGGTGACATGGTTACACAATGGCTCAGTGGTTAGCACTGCTGCCTCATGGCGCCAGGGACGTGGGTTCGATCCTACCCTCGGGTAACTGTCTGTGTGGAGTTTGCACATTCTCCCCATGTCTGTGTGGGTTTCCTCCAAGTGCTCTGGTTTCCTCCCACAGTCCAAAGATGTGCAGGGTTAGGGTGGATTGGCTGTGCTAAATTGCCCCATAGTGTCTAGGGACAGGTTAGCCATAGTAAATGTAGGGTTGCAGGAATAGGGTGAGGGGTGCTCCTTGGAGGGTCAGTGCAGACTTGATGAGCTGAATGGCCTCTTTCTACCCTCTATAGATTGTATGAAGCTCTATTCCACAGTCTGGCCATTCACTGGGACCAGAAAGAGGCATTTTCTAATTGGCTGGAATATTGGCAATGGACAATGCCATCTTGAGTTGGAGTGGTGAGGGGACATTTACAGAAACAGAGGGCTATATTGTGGTGCCACTGAGTGGATCTTCACAGATTTGCGTGTTCCTGGCTGAGGTGTCTGGGTTTTATTGAGATTCAATATTTGTTCAGTGAGATTTGTTCTGTTTGCTAATGCAGAATATTGAGCTGTGAGTTATCCTTTGATCTTCTGTTTCACTGCGAAATTCTGGTGCCCATATTAGTTGAGTCATGACTGTAAGCAATGACGATGGCTAAAGCAAACAGATAAAATAATTGAACAGAACTTTTTGCCTCTGGAAGATTAGTTTGGAATTCAGCCCTGACTAGGCCCACACTTATGCTCAGATAACATGGGTTCAAATCTCACCCCTGCGGCTGCTGGAAATTATGTTCAGTTCTTTAACCTGGAAAGTGAAAGATAGTCACAGTGACGGTGGCCATGAAACTATAATTGATTGTTGTAAAATTCCACTTGGTTTATTAATGTCCCCGAGGGGAGGACATCTGCTCTCATTACCTGGTCTGGCCTGCATGTAACTCCAGACCCACAGCAATGTGGTTGGAATGACTTTGGAATGGCCTGGCAATGCCACTAAGTTCAAGGGCAATTGGGGATGGGCAACAAATGCTGCTCTTGCCAGATCCATAGAGTCATAGAGTTGTACAGCACAGAAACAGACCTTTTGAACAAACTTGTCCATGCCAACCTGATATCCTAAATTTAGCTAATCCCATTTGCCAACATTGGGCCCATATCCCTCTAAACCCTTCCTGTTCATATACCCATCCAGATGCCTTTCAAATGTTGTAATTGTACCAGCCTCTACCACTTCTTCTGGCAGCTCATTCCCAACATGCACAACCCTCTGTGTGAAAAAGTTGCCCCTTTGGTCCCTTTTAAACTTTTCATGAAAGAATTTTAAGAAACAGTTTCCAATAACAAAACTGTGATCTATGTTTTCCAGTGCTAGACTCTCTCATTACAGCCAAGTCACCAGGGTACAGTTTTTGATTGAGCAAAGCGGTTGGAGGGAGAGTACAAACTTGTAAACATCTACCCATCCCTTCAGAAGTCACCTTCCTGAGAGACTGCAGATTGGGCACTGGACTAAGCTGCCAGCTCAGAACCCATCAAACTGGAGGGCAGCAAGTCAATCCTTGACCATGAGGGATTGTCGAAGAGATGACTGAACCATCAATGGCTAACTTATAACCCTGATACATTAGTGCCCATTGACCAATACGGAAGACGTTCAGAGCATGTGGTGATCTGAATTCACTGGGTACCTGCTCTCATTTCCATCTCGTGTTTTCTTGATGTTTCAGTGACTAAAGCTAAATATTAATGAACCCGATAACAAGGTGTTTAACAAGTAATGATCCACTTCAATTCGCATCACGCCACTACCCAGTGAGAATCTCAGCACGCTGCTTGTCAAAAGTTTGAAAGAGACGTGAGGGGCAAATTTTTTACAGAGTGTGGTTCACGTGTGGAATGAACTCCCTGAGGAAGTGGTGGATGTGGACACAATTACAACATTTAAAAGACATTTGGATAAGTACATGAATAGGAATGGTTTGGAGGGATATGGGCCAGGAGGAGACGGATGAATGGAATCCCTTCAGAGTGGAAGCAGGCCATTCAGTCCCTCATGCCCACATCAACCCTCTGAAGAGCATCCCACCCAGACCCAGCACCTTGCCTGCCCGTGCCCCCCCCAACTAAACCTGCATTTCCCATGGCTAATCCACCTAATCTGTACATCTCTGGACACTATGGACAATTTAGCACGGCTGATGCACCCCAACCTGGTCATTTTTGGATTGTGGGAGGAAGCCAGGACACCCAGCAGAAACCCACACAGACACAGGGAGAATGTGCAAACTCCGCACAGGCAGTTGCTCGAGGCTGGAATCGAGCCCAGGTCCCTGGCGGTGTGGGGCAGCAGTGCTACCTGCTGCCCATGGGACTAGTTTAGTTTGGGATTATGTTCGGCATGGACTGGTTGGACTGAGGAGTCTGTTTCCATGCTCTATGACTCGACGGACTGAGGTGATCCTGACATCGAGATGGGTCTTGCCAGATTTCAATCAATTACGCCACAAATCACACCATAGCCCACGGCACTCAGAAACCTAGAAGATATTGCCCATTGTGTGAATACGTTAGAATATTAGTCAAATAATCTCATACCCCCATAAGGGAGCATTCATTTTCATCCACAATCTTTCCATTGAAATGGACATGTCCATGTGGGAATTACACGGATTGATAACAACAGCAAAGAGTCCAAGGGAAATATTGCATCGTTGGCCCAACCAACATTAACAACTTGTGTCACTTAGTGGTCTTCAGCATTCATATGTTCATATACAGATTGGATAGCAACGTTGGAAGTGTCATTCTGAAATGTCTAAATGCCATGAGATATATTAGGGCCTATCTGAGACAGTTCAGTGCCTGGGTCTGATACAGAACAGCCTGGGTCAGTTCGACAAGGGCCTGAGCAGGAAGTGTCTGAGATTCTCTTCTAAGGACCGTAGGCAGCTTGTCACAGAGAGTGAAATATCAACTGATATTCTCAGATCAGGAGCTGTGCACATCACAACCCTGCTATTTTGTGCCATGGTGCTGTTTGATATCCCGGTTCAAACAGACCACTTGTGAGGCCAGGTCTGGCAGTAACAGGAAGATCCCGAGGCAGGGGAATCCCCAGGCAGGAGCTAGGTTTCAGCTCCTCGATTTGGTTGCCTTGCCACAGCCAACCCAAGGGCTGAATGGGGTCCTTGCACAATCCTGGCATTGAGGCTGCCTGAGAGGGCGGTGGAGGCAGGCTCAATTGAGGCTTTTGAAAGGAAATTAGATGGTTCTCTGAGAGGGAGGAGTGTGCAGGGTTATGGGGAAAATGGCGCTGGGCGAATCATTCATTCAAGAACCAGTATTGGCATGATGGGCTGAATGGGCTCCTTGCGCACGGTGAAAATTCTGGTGTGAATTGACAGACTGCCCAATTAGCTGACAGAAAGAGATGTGAAGAGGATAGGACTTGAACTCTGGGGGGAGGGGGAATGTCACTGTTGGCCGGTGGGCGGGGTGGGGTGTGGGATGGTGGCGGATGCCTGTTTGGGTACATATCAGGGGCCTGTCCTGGGTGTTGGCAGTTGGTTAATTGAGGGGGTTCAGTCTTGGATTGGTTTACAAGGTCCTGAGGGATCCAGGACGGGGAAGCCCCTCTCGATCTCTAACCAAGGCTGAAAAGGCATGAATCCGGCTCCCACCTCCCTTCAGCTGACAGGGATTCCCGAGTTTTGAAAAACCCAGCGATGGGAATTAAATACAAAGCAGCCCAGTGAGGGAGTAGCCATTTGAGACTGAAACCCCAAACGCCTACTGGTTTCTGAGTAGATGGTGGGTCAAGTCATTTGTTATCCATAGACCTAAAGCTGGAACACAGATTCAAATCGCACCACTCCCACTGATGGTGGAATTTAAATTCAATCAATAATTCTGGAAGGTAAAGCTCATCTGAATAATAGTGACTTTCATTGATCATTGTAACAACCAATCTAGTTCACCAATCACTAAGTGTAGTCAAGGCTGAGTCAGACAGGTTTTTAATCAGTAAGGGAATCAAGGGTTATCGGGAAATGCAGGAAAGTAGAATTGAGGATGATCAGATCAGCCATTATCTCAATGAATGGTGGAACAGGCTCAATGGGCTGAATGGCCTATTTCTGCTCCTGTGTCTTAGGGTCCTAATGGAAAAAGCTCTGCTGTCCTTACCCAGGCTGGCTTACATGTGACTCCAGACCCACAGCAACCTGGGAAGGACTTTTTGGTGAACTTTGTTCAATGGAACTGAAACAACAGAAGTTGCTGGAAAAGCTCAGCAGGTCTGGCAGCATCTGTGAAGAGAAATCGGAGTTAATGTTTCAGGTCTGGTGACCCTTCCTCCAATGGAGCTGAGCTGCTTGAAGTCATCTTCACTGAGTGTAAATGTTTTGATGCTGTAGATCCAAAGTCCCCTGTATTGTACATCATATACGCATCCTTCTGTCAGATTCTTAATATTTACCGAGGAAGGGAAAGGGAAACTGGGGATGGGCAAGAAATGCTGGCCTTACCCAGAGAAAATTTTAAACTTGTGGTTACACGTAAGGTGAATTTATCATTGCATTTATTTTGACCTCACCTTACCCATCACCCCACCCCCATTGTACCGGTCCCTCCCCACAGTATCACACACCCCTCTCCCCATCCTATCACACAGCCTCTCCCCACCCTCCAACAGACCCCCACCCCACAAAACCAACCACTTTTTCTTGGGGGTTAAAAATAACCCCCACCCCACCACATCAGTGACCACCACAGCCTCACAGACTTGAGTGCAGAGTAACAGCGAAATGACCAGGGATGGATAAGCAGAATGCAACAGTGTCTCACAAACACACCACACAAGGATAGTGACCAACATTGCAACTTACCTTATTTTAGGGATCAGGTGGCAACAGCTGGTGCAGCAGCCAATCACCGATTGGGAAAAGCCAAAAATGAAACTGGATAGGATGATGAGAACAAGGTGCAGGGCTGGATGAACACAGCAGGCCAAGCAG
>NW_025971999.1:0-7592 GCF_021869965.1 Rhincodon typus
AAAACATAAATATTTCTCTGCTGAATGCAATATTAACTTTGCAGACCTATAACTATAACAAGCTATTATCTGTCACTTTGTATGGACAACAAAGTATATTTGAAATTGGCTGTTCTGTCCTTTCTGCACCATTTCACATTTGAAATATAGGCAGTACTGAGACAGTACTTGTCAATACCAGCTGATGACTTCAATCTGAATAATGTTTCTATAAATTGTAATTAAGTTTTATTGTCTCTTTGGCCAGTAAAGTTCTCTTCCAGATTTGACAGCAAAATTTTTTATTTAGTTTTGCTGTCCCCTTGTGCTTTTTTTTCTCTTTCCTTTCTCCTCAGTTTCTGTCACTTGCATTTTGGGTGGTCCTGTTGATCACTCTTGAAAGCATTTGACTTGGGATCTGATGGCAAAGGAATTAAGTGCTTGCTACTTCTATATTCAAGTGGTGTTTTATTTGTGTTCAATACTATATTGTCTCATCATTATGTGTATTTCCAGCAGACATGGTCAGTTTTCCTTTTCTGACTTGGGATTTCCAGCAGACATGGCCAGTTTTCCTTTTCTGACTTGGGGAGGTTAAGGACAACTAAAATGGTCCTACCATTGTCTCAGATGAAATTTGGTCCCTGGTGCAAAATTCAAAATCCCAAATTTATAATTTTTTGCCTATGTAAGTCCTTTTAGTGGAGATGTATCATGATAGCGTTTATTATAATTTTGATGAATAAATTGTAAGCCCTAATAATTCATATTCAATTCAGATATTCATTAATTTTCAGACTTTTCCCTTTTTTGGTGTTGTTCCTGCTGTTCTCAATGAATCTGGAGAAGAACTGGAAGGAGAGGCCGAAGGTTATTTGGTATGAAAAATTGAATGTTTTGATACCTAAAGAAGTGTGTATTGCATTAAATATTAGAAAGTGCACTAAAAATAATTTATAAATGCAAAATCCTTATCTACTAAACATAGTGTGATGGCTTTCCTTATTTATTACCAAGTTGATGAACATTGTGGCTTGGTAATTGCTTTGATAGTTTAATTCTCAAGCGTACTGAAAGCAAGTAAAGTGAGACCATACCTAATAAGCAATGTCATGTTACTTGGTGTTCACACTAGCTCTAGCTTTTCTCCTGCTGGGTGTAAATTGATGTTCGGTGGATTGTCTCAGAATTGTTTGGAGTTAAATTGTTAAATTTATGACTGGTATCAAGCACCTGCCGTCTTTCTCTTCATATTGAAGATTGGTTTATCAACAGTCTTCTGTGCATATTAGCAGCTTCGTGCGGATGTCCTTTTTTATTAGCATGACACACAGTCAGCAGTATAATACAGATCTGCCAGCTGCATATAGCATTCTATAAGTACCTGTAGTACAGTGTTGAACTTGTGTACATGCATTGCTGGTTTGCATTTTTGTAGGAACAATGATATTTATTTTACAAATGTGATGCAACACTTTAAACATCAAAAATGGAAATTTCATGACTGGTGAGACCTCAATTTCAGTTTGTTAGTCAAAGTAGGCTGATTTTAGAAAAATGTTTGTGGGTTATTTAACTTTTGAGTTTTCTATTCGCTTTGCATGTGAATGTGATACTAAAGTAACTTTTACCGAATGGTAGTACTTTTGCATCTGAGTCAGAGGGTTGTAGATTCAGTCCCCGCTCTAGAGACTTGGAAACGATGTAGGCTGAGTTTGAGTATGTGCTGCACGTAAGAAATACATTTTTTAAGTGAAGTGTTCAGCCTCTTGAGTGGCCAAAAGTGATCACACAGCACTATTTAAAGAAGATGGGGAGTTTCCCCATTGTCCTGGTCAACATTTATCTCTTGAATGACATAATTGAAATAAGAGATAACTAAAATAAGTTGCCTAATTATCTGTTCATTTGATTTCTGTTTGTAGCTTGGCCGCAGCATGACATTTGTACCCATGCCTTGTATGTCTCATTGGCCATAAGATGTTTAGGCATTTCCTGCCATGTGTATGGTGCTATGTAAATCATAGTTCTATTTTTCTTCATTCAAGCCATTATATTAAATCTCAAGCTCAATTGTTAATTTACATTCTTAATTAATGTCAACTAGGGCAACAACTAGAGCTGCATTTAGTTCCTGTTCTCTCAGTGAGAAGTGCGGTATTGAGTGACACCTCAGGAGAGACGGTAGAAGTTAGATAGAGGATAGGTATTTTACGACTATTTAAGTATAAGATCATTTCTCCTTCCTCTTGCTGCTAAGTTTGCATTAAATATCTGTAGAAAGAGTTTGACATAACTCCTGACTGAAACAGTATGAAATTGCTTTGCAGATAAACCTAATGCAATTTCAAACTATCTTTAAATATGAAGTAATATCTTGAAATAAACCTGCAAGCATTACAGACATTGCTGCATTCACTGTGCAAGAATATACTATTTAAAAGATAACTGCTGGGAGAAGAGCTCTGTGTAGGGAAAGTATAATGACATACATGCAAAGTTATTTTCCTGATTAGCATTGTGAAATGCAGTTAGATGCAGAGCAGAAACCGCAGAACTGCCAGGAGGAACCGGAACTGCAACTCCAAATGTCAGACTGTTTAAATATACCAATTGTAACCAAGTTCTTATAATTGAAGCTAAGGATTGCCATTGACCTTAATACACATACACCAGGATTTCAAAAAACTGGCCTTTTTTAAAGCAAAAATAATGGATCCAATCAGAAATTGCCATTGATGAACTGAATCTGATCAGTTGATGGTAAAGCTTTGCTTTTTATTATTCATTATTATTTTCATTAAGGGCATCCTTGTCGTCATTTGGTCACCAAGCAAATTTCCTTCATTTTATCTCACTTTTCCTGAGTGATAATCTCGCATTCACTTTATTAGTAAATTAAATGGTGACCACAAGTTCCTAGCATCACTTGAACCGGAAAGAAAGTTCTAGCCATGCAAGGGGCAGCACAATGGCTCAGTGGTTAGAACTGCTGTCTCACAGTGCCCAGGACCTGGATTTGATTCCACCCTCGGTCAACTGTCTGTGTGGAGTTTGCACATTCTCCCCATGTCTGCGTGGATTTCCTCTGGGTGCACCGGTTTCCTCCCACAGTCCGAAGATGTGGAGGTTAGGTGGACTGGCCATGCTAAATTGCCCATCGTGTCCAGGACTCCACACGTCAGGTGGATTAGCCATGGGATATGCAGAGTTACAGAGATTGGTTAGGGAGGTGGGGGGTCTGGTGGGATGCTCTTTGGAGGATCGATGTGGACTTGATGAGTGAATGGTCTGCTTCCACACTGTAGGCATTCTGTGAAGTATTATGTAGAAAATTGTTTATACCCACTATGATGTGTTGCTGATCTTGCCATGGCAGTCAAAGAGAATTGGTAAGCACAGACACCCTGAACTTATAATACGTACCTGCCAATTCGTAGCTGGAGCAACATGAATTAGCAGGATGCACATTATTATTTGGGGAGTATTGAATGTGTTGGATAAAGATCTTAAAAAAGTATAACCTTTAAATAGAAGCAATTTACAGGCAGTCTATGAAAATGGTCAGGTCTCCAAACTTCTTGTGGCAGTATCTGTTGCATTTATACTTCAGTGCATTCCTCTCTCTCTACTTCTCACCTCCAAACACACAGCCTGCTTGAATAACATGATGAGCATGGTTTATTTCAATATTTTAACAAACATGCTTTTCATCATCATAGCATTGATAACAACTGCACAAAATAAGTAATACTTGGTTAAAACTTAAACTTGACAGCATTAAATTGATTTCAGTCACTACAACAGCAGTTGAATCTTGAACAATACAGACTGTCTGTTGTGTAATATGAGTCATAACTCTTAACGTGATTAACTTACTTATATGTGGCTTATATTTCAATGTCGCAATGCATTGATTTAATATTTCTAACTGACAGTGAGCTATATTACTTAGTTTAAACTATGTCTGTTCCTTAAATTTATTTACATACAGGTATTCAAGAAGCCTTGGCCATCCATAATGCGTACAATTTATGGCAACCATCAGCGTTTTGAAACCACCTACTTTAAGAAGTTCCCTGGATATTTTGTCACGGGAGATGGTGAATTGCTTAAACGAGACTTCTAATGGATATGTAAACAGTGATAATATTCACAAGTATTTCATTGTCAGTAAAACACTTTGGCAAGTTGAGAGGTCATGAAGATGCTCTGTGGATGCAAGTTCTTTCTTTCCTTGACCATGAAGCAAATAGTTATGAATGTCTGTACATTTTAAAAATGCACCATTTGTTTCTGAAATCAGATTAGCTAGCAATATTTTGGTACTGTCTACATTCTTCTTATTTTTACTAAATATGCATAAATTTAATTTAAACAAACATTTTGTTTAAAATCATTACATTTGGTTGACAGGTTGCAGGAGAGATAAAGATGGTTATTACTGGATCACTGGAAGGATTGATGACATGCTAAATGTATCTGGTAAGACTTCTAGTTCGTATTATTTCTGTTGGGAACCAAAAAGAAGGCCATCACAAGGTCAGAACCACTCCTCATGAATTTTAAATCTGCACCATAAATCAAACATGAACTAACTCTTCAGCAAGGCGAAGCCGAGTGAGATTATTTGCTCTGATGCCTTCCTCTGTCTTTTTCTGCAAAAAAAATTACTTATACAATTAAACAATGTTATCTTTATTGTTCCTACTTGATGTGAAAGTTGGCTGGTTGGATTAAGATTAGCCTATCTTTTCTGTAATTAGGATGATCTTGTGGAAAGGCCCTACTACATTTTATTACTAAATTAGTTTAATCAAGACTTCTAAGTGGTGGCCCATTGTACTCACTGGAAGGGCAATTCTGGTCCACGTGACTAGGAGATTTCTGAACTTGCATCAGGATAAGGAATTCTTTCAAAGAATTTGCTCCAACCATCATCATGAACTTATAAACAACCTATTCTACACAGTACTACATGTTTCTAATTGTACTGAAATAACTGTTAACCACTGGTTCAGCCTCATTGGAAATACTGTTCAATTTAGGACACCTGTTAATGCTAGAGACAGTGCAGAAAAGATTTATTTCGAAGCATTTTAGGGATGAGGAGCTTCTGTTGCATGGACAAGTTGAAAAAGAAAAGGTTTTTCTTGGAGTTATTTGAGAGGAGATTTGGTAGAGGTGCTTAAAATCATGAGCGTTCTCGACAGAATAAATAGGGAGAAATAAGGGGTGGCACGGTGGTTCAGTGGTTAGCACTGCTGCCTCACAGCGCCAGGGACCTGGGTTCGATTCCACCCTTGGGCGACTGTCTGTGTGGAGTTTGCACATTCTCCCCGTGTCTGTGTGGGTTTCCTCCGGGTGCTCCGGTTTCCTCCCACAGTCCAAAGATGTGCAGGCTAGGTGGATTGGCTATGCCAAATTGCCCATAGTGTTCAGGGATGTGTAGATTAGGGGGATGGGTCTGGGAGGGATGCTCCAAGGGTCGGTGTGGACTTGTTGGGCCGAAGGGCCTGTTTCCACACTGTAGGGATTCTATGAACTGTTTTCATTGGTAACAGGTTTGAGAACTAGATGATATAAGGCATAGGACAAAAGAATCAAAACAACAACAGGAAATAAAACATTCTTAGCAGCAAGTGGTTAGGATCTTCAATGCATTGCCTGATAGCCTGGTGGAAACACATTCTGTTATGATTTTCAAAGGGAAGTGCTTATATATCTTAAGAGCAAGATGTGTAAGGCTACTGGGTAAATGCAAGGGAGTGGGACTGAGTTGTTCCTGCAACTGCCAGCAAGGACATGATAGCAGGAAAGGAGGCCATTCAGCCTATGTATGGACATGTCTGTAGATGTCTTAATGAATATGTGATGTACGTTCTCCTAACTTTTAAAAAAAAAAAAAAATCTCAATTCTCAAAAGGATTTAACTTCTATTCACTGGAAGTTTTGCAACCAACAGTCAAACTGGATTATGCAGGGATCCTGGACGTAATATAGAAGATGGCAACCAGCAGAAAAATAGAGTCTCTAGTGCAGCCTCATAAAAATATTCTATATTTATTTACTTTGCTGTCTAATTGTTGTTAAATTGCAATCCAGTTTTAATATTATCAGAAGCCAAAATACACAGTAGTAGCCCACTGTTAGGTGAGTTTAAAATGGTCTCATTTGCCCTGCATTACACCTACTTTAATCCCCAGCAACAGATTCTGACACGTGCTAATACACACTTTACGTGTAGTTTAATTCATCCCAATTTTTGCCTCATGTTGGGTCATCCAGTTTCTGTAATGGTTTCTTTAGACTCCTAGCTGCAGTCAGTACCTGGGTTCAGTTGTCTTGTGTAATGTGGAGGGCTACACCAGCTTCTTTCCTATCTCAGTCACGACAAGAGGGCCTGAACAGTCTGAATATCTGCAGACAGACTGGTGTGTTTATGGTTGCACTGCAGACAACCCAAGCACTATTGTGCATGCTGGTACATGGGCTATACCTTGACACATTCTCAGTTTATAATTGACTCTGAACCACTTGGTCCTCACCCGTATTGTTTGCACTGAGCTGTTCTCCCAGTGCTCAGCCACCTGGATTTTAAGGGCACAGAAAGCATCACTGCTACTTGTGTGTGATGCAGATAGGTGTAGGGCAGTGCCAGCTAAATTGGCAGGCCCCTAGGAACTGCATGCCCCAGGTAGAGAACACCTACTCTAGGGAGTCTCATTCAGAATGAGGCACACTCCTCCCTATACTTCAGTTTTCCCTACTTACAGATGGTCCATTTAATTTTATTCCTTGACGCCATATCCCTGTTCTGAATTGTTTCCTGAATTGATATTATTCAATTCTATTCTGCTCACCTCACCCTGCTGTTTGTTTTTTTTTAACTTAACAGTGCTTATAGTTTGTTTGCAAACATCAACACGAGCTCATACTTCTGGGACAATGTTTTTGCTGAGTGTTAAAATGTGTACACACAATGATGAACTACTTTATTCATTGTAACACTATCTAAGGGAAGAAAGTATTAATTGTTTACAGGGCATCTTTTGAGCACTGCTGAAGTGGAGTCTGCATTAATAGAACACACAGCTATAGCTGAAGCTGCTGCTGTAAGTCATCCCCATCCAATAAAAGGAGAATGCCTCTACTGCTTTGTCACGCTGAAGGCTGGATATGAATTTACTGAAACACTGGTTGCTGAACTAAAAGATCAAGGTAACTGTTTCTGGAGAGTACTAGAGCAAATTTAAGCTCAACAACTTGTTTAAAAAAATTGATGACAAAATCTCATCATTACTTGTGAAAATGGGCATTGAATATGATTTATTGCCTCGGTGTGATTAGTTACGTGGTTTGAAAAAAAAGTTTTCCTTCATTTCTTACTTCCCAAAGACTTTTCTGTAAAGTGTATGGGCTCCAAATCGAATAGTCTCAAGTAATACAGGCTTGGGGGTTGTAATGTTCAGCTGTCTGCGTCAGGTGCTGGAAGCCATTCTCCAACTGATTCTGACTTAGGAAACACTTGGTGCAATATAGAGCAAGGGAGGCTGTAAGATTTTTCAATGCTGTAGTGGAGGCCTTGGTTGATAAGGTGGATAGAGGTGCTG
>NW_025971999.1:7692-10000 GCF_021869965.1 Rhincodon typus
ATTTTCTTTTTGTCCTGTGGAAAAGAGTGGGACATTTGCATTGAATATGTATAGTAATAGTGTAGGTTAGATGGGCTTCAATTTGGTTTCACAGGTCGGTGCAACATGGAGGGCCGAAGGGCCTGTACTGCGCTGCAATGTTCTATGTTCATGCAGTCTCTCTTTATAGCTGAAATGCTCCAGTCCAGGCAAAATCTTGGTAAATTTCCTCTGCAGCCTACCCCTAATACAATTACATCCTTCCTATAATGTGGCAACCAGGAGTGCACACTGCACTCAGCTGTAGCCTTACTAATGTCTTATTTTGCTCCATCATAACTTCCTTGTTGTTGTATTCAATGCCTTGATTAATAAAGGCAAGTATCCCACATGCCTCCTTATTAACTGCCTTATCCACCTGTCCTGTTGCCTTCAAGAATCTGTGGACATGTGTAGCAAGGTTCCTCTGATCCTCCTTATTTTTTCAGGTCCTGTCATTCAGCTTTTACTTCCTTGCCTTATTAGTCCTCTCAAATGCGTCACCTCATACCTTTTCGGGATTAAATTCCAATTGCCATTGTTCTTCCCATCTGATGAGCCCATCTATATTGTCCCATTCTCTAATGCTTTCTTCCTTGCTATTATCACAACACCAATTCTCATGTCATCTGTCTAGATAATTAATGTAAATAATAAACAGCAAAGGACCCAGCACTGAACCCTATGGTATGCCACTATATACAGGCTTCTAGTCACAAAACAACCTTCGATCATCACCCTCTGTTTCTTGCCACTAAGCGAATTTTGAATCCAATTTGCCAAATTGCCCTGAACCCCATGGGCTCTTAGCTTCTTAACCAGTCATTCATGTAAGAACTTGGAAAAAGCCTTACTGAACTCCATGTAGACTACATCAACTGTGCTGCCATCAACCAAAAACCAAAAAACCTGGCCACCTGTTCAGAAAACTCAATCAAACCTGTTAGACACGATTTCCCACTGACAATGCCATGTTGACGATCTTTGATTAATCCTTGCCTCTTCAAATAGAAAGTTATTCTGTGTCTCCATTTTTTTTCCCCCATAGTTTACCTACTACTGATTTTAAATCACTAGCTAATGGTTACCTGGTTTATCCCTGCCACCCTTCTTGAACAATGGTACCACATTAGCTGTCTTCTGGCAGCTCCCCACCACTGCTTGTCCAGAGAGGATTTGAAAATGAATGTAAGGGCCTTCACAATGTCTTCTTTCGTGTTGCACAGGAGCCTCAGATTTATCCCATCTCGAATTTTGGAATTATCCAATTTTAAGTCACTAAGACACCCTCCCTGTCAGTTGTGATGTATTCAAGTAATCACAGTCCTCTTTCCTGATACCTACATCGTCCTTCTCTGTTATGAACACAGGTGCAAAGTACTAATTGAAACCTCATCCATATCATCGGGCAACAATCTACCACTTAGGTCCCCCGTGGCCTCTACTCTTTTCCTGGTTACCCTCTTGGTCCTAATATAGTTATAAATTGCCTCTGGATTTACTTTTATTTTACTCTCCCTCGTATTTTCTCATGCCACCTCTTTGCTTTCTTAATTTCCTTTTATCCAACTCCTTGTATGTTCTAAAATGCCTTTAGGGCTTCCTGTGTTCTGACCCCTTGATATCCACCGTAAGGGATGTAGGAACAGGAGTAGGTCATTCAACCCCTTGAGCCTGTTCTGCTATTCAGTGAGATCATGTCTGATCTGTGGCCTAATTGTATATAACTGCCTTTGGCCCATATCCCTTCATACTTTCACTTAATAAAAATCTATCTCAGATTTAAAACTAACAACTGATCAAGCATCAATTGCCATTTTTGGAAGAGACTTCCATAGCTCTACCACTCTTTGTGTCCTGACATCTCTCCTGAATAATCTGGCCCTAATATTTAGCCTTAACTAGATCCGTACATTCTTTGTTATCCAGAGTTCTCTGGACCTTTTGGTACTTTGCTGCACCTTTTGCAGGAACATGTTGGCACTGTAGTTTCAGTTTCATTTTTGCAAGACTCCCTCTGCTCGGGGGTAGATTTTCTTACAAATAGCTACTTCCAACCACTTTAACAATATCCAGCTGTACCATATTAATATTGGCCTTTCCCCAAATCAAAAACTTTATTTCTTGCTCCTCTGTGTCTTTTTTCATGACCATCTTAAATCCTACTGAGTAATGTTCACTATTACCAAAATGGTCTCCCACTGACACTTTTATCACCTTGCCCGGCTTTGTTCCCTAAAATTAGGTCCAGCACTGCCCCGTCTCTTGTAGGACTTTTTAAATCCTGGCT
>NW_025972000.1:0-10000 GCF_021869965.1 Rhincodon typus
CTGGAGCTGGAGGAACACAACAGGCCAGGCAGCATCAGAGGAGCAGGAAATCTGATGTTTTGGATCGGGACCCTTCGTTTCTGAAGAAATCTGACTCCAACATTGGCAGTTCTTCCTATCTCTCACTATATGTCTGGAATGTCTTACCAGATCTTGCTGCATACCAAGTGACTGCCTAACAACCTGAACTGAGAATAGCACTAATCATATGTGACTGTTCCAGATTTTAACTGAAGGCTGGGGAAAATGAGAAAGAGACACCGAGAGAGACAGAGAGGGAAGTAGTGAGCACAACATTCCTTTGTGCTCAATACACTTTCAGCTAGAGAACAGTTTTCTTGATTCTCCTTGACCAAATTTTGCTCAGCTTTCTTGACACCACACTCTATCAAATGCGAACATTCGTGTTAAATGCAGTCATTTTTGACTTCAAGTTCAACTCTTTTGACATGTTTAGGCCAAACTTATAAGGAAGTCTAGAGCTAAATGGACTGGCAGAACCCAATCGGAGTATTTGTGAGTAGATCACTGACCAGTGAGTGCTACTGGAAAAGTCAGTATTTCTGTTATCGTCCTTCAGCACTCGGCAAACTCAGTACGTTGTGACATTACTAAGCCACTCTTGGTAATGAACATTGAGCTGTTCACAAAGATTAAATTATTTGACTTAATTACCTCTAGTGATTCATCCAAGTGCTTTTCAACATATGAGAGAAGTGATTCATCAGCTGAGGGAGGGTGGTCAGTGGTAATTAGCTGGTTGTTTCCTTTGTCATGTTTGATGCTATGAGATGCCTGCTTCTATTTTATGTAATCTTGCAGATCTAACATTGAGAACTTCACAGCTACCCCCTCTCTACTATCAATGATACTTTCCCCCAATTTGCTGATGCAGATTGTCTGCACAAATCACTAGAAATAGACTTGTCCTGTTTTTTGTGAATTGCACATACCTGGGCAATTGTCCATTTAGTCAGGTGATTCCAGTGTTTTGGCTATATTGGAACACTTTGGCTACACCACTTCTATCTCTGGAGCACATTCTTCAGCATACCAGATGTAATGCTGTTAGGGCCCATAGCAGAGTTACCAAATCACAGAAATGTTACAGCGCAGAAGTAGATATTTCGATTCATTGTGTCTGCAAATGAACACCATGACTCAGTTATTCTCCTGCATTTTCTCCATATCCTTGCATATTGTTTCCATTCGAATGATCATTCGCTGTTCTTCTGAATGCCTTAATTGAACCTGCCTCCATCACACTTCTAGGCAGACCCAAAGTACTCCTTGTGTGAAAAAGTTCTGCGTTATCTCACAGTTCCTCCTTTGGTAAATCACTTGAGATCTGTGCCTGCTCATTTTTGGTCCTTTTACAAGGGAACACTTTCTCCCTATCTACTCTATCTAGGCCTTTCATGATTTTGAAAATGATTCTATCAGATGAGTGTCCTGCAGTTGTTCTGTGCCTACGCTGCATTCAACCCACTCAGCTATTTCTTGGTATCACGTGAATGAATTGAATATTTTGCAATTGCGCTGGGGACCTCAAATGGATGTTGAGATGGATCATCCCAATTGCCACTTGGGCCAAAGATCATTCAAAGCACTTTAGCCTCATCTTTTACATTCATGTGCTGAGTTCTACTGTCGATGATGGGGATTGTTCATGCAGCTTCCTCATATTAATTGTTTAATTGCCTATCTAATTCATGACTGGATTGGGCAAGGCTGCAGATCACGAATCTAATCCAAAGGCTGTAGGCTTGTTGAGCTCTTTCCAGAGCATGCTGCTTCTACTGTTAGACTGTACGTAGCCCTGGGTTGTAGATTCACCAGCTGACACTTTTTTTTTGTACAGTTAGTGCTACTCCTGGGTATGCACTTCTACATAAGGTTGACCCCATATATTGATGATGGTATTTGAATAACAAGATAGGCTGAGGCATCAAGTTACAGATCCTGAGATAGTAGGAAGTGCAGATGCTGGAGAATCCGAGACAACAAGGTGCAGGGCTGGATGAACACAGCAGGCCAAGCAGCATCATAGGAGCAGAGAGGCTGACGTTTCGGGCCTAGACCCTTCATCAGAAAAGGGGGAGGGGAAGGGGGTTTTGAAATAAATAGGGAGAGAGTGGGAGGCGGATAGAAGAGGGATAGAGGAGAGGATAGGTGGAGAGGAAACAAACAGGTCGAAGAGGCGGGGATGTGGGAGACACAGTTGAGGGCGTTCTCGACCACCGAGGAGGGGAAGTTACGGTCCTTGAAAAACGAGGACAACTGAGATGTACGGGAGTGGAATGCCTCATCCTGGGAGCAGATGCGGCGGAGGCGAAGGAATTGGGAATAGGGGATAGCATTTTTGCGGGAAGGTGGGTGGGAGGAGGAGTATTCTAGGTAGCTGTGGGAGTCGGTGGGCTTGAAATGAATATCGGTTTCTAGGTGGTAGTAATCTGATCGTTTGTTTCATTGTAATTAGAATGTGCTTGCATGGCAAAATGCAGGTTGCCAGTCTTGGCTCAGTAGTTAGACTCTGCCTCTGCCTCTTATTCAGAAGACTATGAATTTCAGTGCCATTCCAGTGCTTGTGCACATAATCTAGGCAGCCACTGCAGTGAAGTACAGAGGCAGCTTTTGTATTGTCTTTCAAAGGCAATAGTAAACACAGTTTCAAATTTCCTTCTCTTGTGGATGTACGAGATCTCATGGCACTGCTTGAAGAAGAGATGGGGAATTCTCCAGTTGATCTGGTTACTATTTATTCTTCAACTAATTTCATAGAACTGTCTTTAACAAAGCTGTCTTTATGTGGACTAGTTGCCACATTTTCCCATAATTGTGACTGAGCTGCAAAGATATATGAAGCACTTTGAGAAATCCTGAGGTTGCATAACGTACTTCTCAAAAAGTACAAGCCTGGCCATTTCTCTTTGCTGGGATAGGAAGTTCCAACTTGAGTCTGCATATATAGTCTACTATTTACATATTGTTGAGCATATCCTTATTTTGTACAAACTATATTTTCATAATGATTAAGTGAATTGTTTTGTTTGGTTGTTTAGGTGCACCCGAACCCAGACCGATCACCTCATCTTCGACTAAAATTGTATGAATTTGCAGGAAAAATAGTTGGGAAGTGCTTGTATGAATCTGCTCAGGGTGGAGCTTACAAACAGCTAGTCTGTGCACGCTTTACTCGTTCATTCTTGGCACAAATTATTGGACTCCGGATGCACTATAAGGTAATGAGTGTTTATTAGTTAATGTGCACTTTGTGGCTTTTGAATACATTTGATATTTAATCAGATGTTACACTGTAACACTGAACGATCATTGGTCTGAAATTTGAACTCTGTTTTTCTCTCTCAGCAGACACTGTCCCTGACAGACTGAATATTTTCCAATGTTTACTGCTTTTATTTCATATTCATAGCATCCGTAGTATTTTGCATTTTGTTTCAGGTCAATCTGAAAATCATACTCAACTTGATGTAAAGGCATTTTCAATTTAGAAAATATTTATGAAAGTATGGATGCTGGCAATCTGAAATAAAAAGAAAACAGAAATTGCTGGAGAAACTCTCAGATTTGTCTGCATCTGGAGAAAAGGGATGCAGTTTCAAGTCCAGTGGCTCTTCTTCATTCCAACAAAGTCATGGGACTCAATGGTAATTCTGTTCTCTTCTCCACAGATGCTACCAGACCTGCTGCATTTCTCCAGCACTTTAAGCTCACAAAGATTTTGAGTTGTCCAACAGTGATTTGTTGTGAAGTGGTATAGTGCCTCATTTGGTTCCTTTCTTTTCATTTCTTCTCTTCATCCACCAGCACCAATGCCCATTCACTCTACAATCATCCCTCCTAAGTCCAACAAAACTCAGGCCTAAACAAACAAGGAAAACTACAGATGCTGGAAATCAAAAACAAAGTCAGCAATTGGTGGAAAAACTCAGCAGGTCTGGCAACATCTGTGAAGAGAAAATAGAGTTAACAGAGAACCGTTCTGAAGAAGGGTCACTGGGCCCGAAATGTTAACTCTGCTTTCTCTCCACGCTGCCAAAACTCAGACCTACGTGATGTTTGCCAGGCAGGCTTTTTCATTCTGACACTGCACTTGATTGGATTTCCTTTCTCTCAATTCTTTCTTCATGCTTAAATTGTTTTCAGATACCATTGAAACAAATAGTTGTCTCAAGGATGGAGCTACAGATTATTCAGGGACTGAGTGAAACATCAGATGAAAGCATTAGTGTAAAAAAGCTTTTTGTTAGTTATGCTGAAATGTAACCTTAAATTTCTGCTTAAATTGCTGAAGTCCATGAAACTTGAAAATATAATGGATGGTCTGTTGGAAACCTATCTGCGTTTTAATGGTAGGTTTCTTGCTCGTTACTTTATACTCTATATTTTATCTGACTTATCCATTACCTACTGGCTGGATGTTGGCACAGATTATAAATGTAGGGCACTGCTCACGCTAATAGGAGAGGAAACGAAATCAGAAATTTGCCCTTGTAATAGTGTCAGTGGCCCAGAAAGGGGTATGAAATAGCATTTTCACTGTTCATGTCTTTATTCCTTTCCCAAGTGCCAAAATGTTGCTTGTGTGATTACAGTTTATGAACCATCTCTGTCCTGTCCTCTCTGCTTGCAGTATTTTGCAACAGATGATCCAGAATTCTACAAGAGTAAAGTATGTTACATCTTGAAAAATGATGTGAGTGAAATGGACCTCGTTTTTGCTGAGGAAAAATACGACAAGTCGGGACATTTGGAGAAGGTAGTGTTCAAGAACTTCACTTGTTTAGATCTGAATAAAGTTTCATGTTATGCCATGTTGCTGACTAATGTTAACCATTTGGTGGCTAGAGATCAGGTGAGGAGGTAAAGCCCTTTCTTCTCATTGAGGATATTCTCCATCTTGTATACAGCACTACCACTAAGCAAAATTGGTCAGATATTGAACAGACCTAACTGACAGAATAAAAACCGAAAGAACTGCCACACCTCATGGCACCTTCCGTTGTAACCACAGAAGGTGTAACACCTGTACATTTACTTCCTCCCTCCTCAGTATCCAAAGGCTCAAACACACCTTCCAGGTGAAGCAGCACTTTACCTGCACTTCACACAATCTAGTCTACTGCATTTGCTGTCACAATGTGGCCTCCTCTACATTGGGGAAATGAAGCAGAGACTGGGTGACTGCTTTGCAGAACACTTGCATTCTGTTCGCAAAAAAGACCCTGAACTTCAGTTGCCTGTCACTTTAATACACCACCCTGTTTCCTGGCCAACATCTCTGTCTCTGGCTTGTTGCAGTGTTCCAGCAAAGCTCAGCACAAACTGGAAGAGCAACACCTCATATTCTGCTTGGGGACCTTACAGCCTTCTGGACTCAATATCGAGTTCAATAACTTTGGGCTTGAGCTCTCCCGTGTCTTTACCCCGACCCCACACACCGAGCGTTGAATTCACATAGTCTGCTGTTACACACCACCCATTGTTAGCCACGAACAGTCCCCATTAATAGCTATTCATCTTCCTAGCCAGATTGTTATTCTCTCCTTTGTCTGTCGAACCGCTCTTCTCTCTCTTTTGGATGCATCCCCACCTATCATTTACACCTCCCCCCCTCCCCCACCCTATCGTCTGCATGTAAACCAACATTTTCCTAGCTACCATCAGTACTGAGGAATGGTCACTTGACCTGAAACGTTAACTTTGATTTCTTTGCACAGATGCTGCCAGACCTGCTGAGCTTTTCCAGTAATTTCAATTTCTAACTGACAGAATGTTATGTCTTCTGAGGGGAATTGAAAGCATGAATAGGGAGGTTGTGCTTCAGTTATACAAGGCATTGGTGAGACTGCATATAGTGTATAGTACTGGTCACTGTACCATGTAAGGGATGTTAAAATGTAGGAAGCAGTTCTGAGAAGGTGTACTACACTAATATCTAGAAAAGCTAGACAGGCTAGACCTGTATCCTCTGGAGTTTAGAAGAGTCAGAGATAATTTAATTAAAATATATAAGATTCTAAGAAGCCTTCATCGGGTAGATATGGAAGGATCTAGAATTGGGGCCATAGTTTTAAAATAACAGGTCTCCAATTTAAAATAGAGATGAGGAAATTTTTTTTGTGTTGAGAGTTTTTGGAATTTCCTTCCTGAAAAGGTAATGGATGTAGAATCCTTTAAATATTTTAAGGCAGAGGCAGACAGATTTTTGAATACAGAAGAGGTATGCAGGAATGTAGAAAAGGGGTTAAAGTCAGGTCAGCCATGATCTTATTGAATAGTGGAACAGGCTTGAACAGCTGAGTAGCCCGGTTTCTGTTTCTTGTTCAAGTGCTAATAACCATTGTCTGCAGCCTCATAAGGTAGCATAATTCTTTCTTCACCACCACCAGCGCCAACCCCCCCTCCCCCAACCAATCATTACCATTAAACCCGGTTCAGTGAAGAGTGCAGGAGGTCATGCGACTGACAGCACCAAGTATACCTAAAAATGAGATGTCATCCTGGCGAAGCTGCCACATAATACTAAAAGCATGCCAAGCAGTGGAAAGCAGCGTGCTATAGATAGGGCTAAGCAATCCCTTGACCAACCAATCAGATGTAATCTCTGCAGTCCTGCCACGTCCAGTCATAAATGTTGGTAGACACTACAGGAGGTGGAGACTCCGTAAATATCTCCATCTTCAACAATAGGGGAGTCTAGCACGTAACCTCAAGAGAGAAGGCTGAAGTATTTGCATCCATCTTCAGAAAGAAATGACAAATACATGATCTATCACAACCACCACCAGCATTCTGTGTAATTTCCTTACCAGCTCTGTGAGCCTCCAAGTCCCACATGCAGCAGGACTTTCAGATCGGCTGACACGGTATGCTGTGTGAGATTATTGGAGCAGTTGCCTGCATGTGCAGCCACACAGCTAAGAAGAAGCATTGACTGCAGCATTAAAGATGTCAAGAAACAGCTGGTAATATGGGATATTGCAAAGGTTGTGGGCCGTGATAATATTCCAACAATAGTACTGAAGGTTTGTCCTCCAGAATTAGCTTCGTTCCTAGCCTACCTGGTCCAGGCCAAGTGCAGCAATAAATTCATCCCAAAACTGTGGAAACTTGACCATTTATATCCTGTGCTCAAAAAGCTGGTCACATCCAACCTAACCAATTATCACCCAATCAGTCTACTCTTGATAATCAACAAAATGATAGAAAGGGGAAAGTGACTGCCCTTGACATCAAGGCAGCATCTGACCAAGTATGGCACCAAGGAATCCTAGCATAACTGCAGCGAATGGGAATTGGGGGGGAAAACTGTCCACTGGTTGGTGTCATACCGATCACAATGCAAAACGGTTGTGATCATTGGAGGTCAGTCATTTCAGATCCAGAACATCTCTACTGGAGTCCCTCAGGACAGCGTCCTGGGAGCAACCATCTTCAGCTGCTTCCTGAATGACCTTCCTCCATCATGAGGTCAGAAGTGGGGATGTGCTCTGACTGCATAATGTCCAGAACCTTTTGCGACTCCTCAGATACTGAAGCAGTCCACGTTCAAATACAGCGACCTAAACCACAGCCAGCTGGTGTTGTCTAAGCTAACATTCACACCACAAGTCCAGGCAATGACCATCTCCAACAAGAGCGAATCTAGCCATTGCTCCTTGATGTTTAATAACATTACAATTAACTGAATCCTGTCATTGTCAACATCCTGTGGAATTGAGAACAGGTCAGTGGCTAGGAATTCTGGTGTGTAATTCACCACCTGACTGAGTGGCTGTCCAGCATCTACAAGGCAACAGCCAGGAGTGTTGTGATTGAATACTCCCGTTTGCCTGGATGAATGTAACTTCAACAATGCTTAAGAAGCTGACACAATCCAGGACAAATCAGCTTGTTTGATTGGCACAGCATCCACAAAATTCAACATTCAACTTCCTTCACCAACAATGCACAATGGCAGCTGTGTGTAGTGTCTACAAGGTGCACTGTAAGCAACTCATCAAGGTGACTCTGACAGCCCCTTTTCAATGCATGACCTTTACCACCAGGAAGGACAAGGGTAGCAGATGCAGAGGTGCACCACCACCACCACCTCCAGGGCAATTAGCAATGGGCAATAAATGCTGGCCCAGCCAATGATGGCCACGTTCCATGAGCAAATGAAAAGAAGTTAAACAGAGAATTGTGACTTAGAATGCACTTCTAAAAAAGTGCAAAAGTGGTAACTTGCAAAAGGGACTTGTTAAGTGTGGAGCATTGGGAAAAGATCATGAGGGTGAGACCAATTGGGTGTTGTCTGCCCCACCTGTGCCTGGTTTTCTTTTGTGGAGTTTCATTCTGTCATTCTTCAGACCGGCTGCAACAAATTGTATCTAATAGTCCCAACTGCAGCCGAAGTGAAGTAATTTTTAAGTTCATTGTTCTTGCATTGTGTTGTATCTAAAGGCATAGAATATAAGCGTGGATTTCTTATTTTTACTTCTGTTTGCTAACTTTTACAGACATGATATTTGAATGACAGTCACTTGGGTATAAATATTATCACTTCGTTCCGAGATTACTGTATTTGAGACACCTTATTTTAATCAGTTCCTTAGATCATGAAACATGCTTTTATGAATCCTGTTATGTTTCTACGTTGTGGGTTCTGACTTGAATCTTAACCTCTGGCTGATTCTCCCTCCCGGCACCTTATCCTGGTACCTTGGAAGCAACACAGAATCCTCGAATTAGCATCGACTGGGCCAATGAAGGAAAGAGGTTCCACATATTCTTTCTTAGGTGACTACTTTGAGATTGTTCATTTTCTATCCTTTCAGGTTGTAGAACTGATAGCTGGAGGTGCACAGATACCAGTAACCAATGACAACAAGATATTCTACCTGAACATGTTAGCACAGTACAGATTGGCCAGTCAGGTGCGGCAAGAAGTGGAGTATTTCCTTAAAGGTATGATACTGCTCCTAGTGAGCAGTGATGGAAGATTAATAGAAATGAAGCCAGAATATGTCCTTGTTGTGGAATCCTGTTTTTTTTAAGTAGGCAAAACATAATCATAATGTTTAACACAAGGACCTGAGATTGCCCTTTGCCCTTTGTTCATGACCCAATATTTCCTTTTCTTTGCTTATACATTTACATTTTTGTTCTTCTAGTCCCTATGAGCTTGCCAACAGTCTTCTCAGGAAAAAGCAACATGGTCTTGGCTTTTGCAGGTGTCTGCTGAGAGATGTAAGACAGTCATCTCTGATAAACCACCAAACAGACCTTTATTTTGAGGACGACATACTGTTGATGCTGGCCACCATACTAACAGTCCTTGTGTTCTAGGATAGTCCAACCCACTTGTTTATCAAATAAAAACTGAAAGAACTGCAGATGCTGTAAATCAGGAATAAAAACGGAAGTTGCTGGAAAAGCTCAGCAGGTCTGGCAGATCTTCACAGATGCTTCCAGACCTGCTCAGCTTTTCCAGCAACTTCTGTTTTTGCATTTGTTTATCAACTTCTGTGTGAAGTAGTTAAATCTAAATTGTATTCACCTTCTCTCTTCTGAGTTGACATCCATGCATTTTGAGCCACAGTAAACTGATAAAAGTAAAATGACTTGAGAAATGAGAGATTTCTTCCAAAGGGAGAATAAAACTAATTTTAAAAATTTTGTGAAGACACATATTACAGGAGAGTTCTGTAAATATTTGTGATCTAACTATTAGATCAGGCAGGTAGCAAATGTTTCTTTTAATACAGGAGCTGCTACCTCCTCCATCCTGGGCACATATTCAGAGAGTGGTGGGCGTGTGGAATGCGCTGCCGGCAGTGATAGTGGAATCAGATACTTTAGAGACTTTTAAGCGACTCTTGGATCGGCACATGGAAGATAGTAAAATGTAGGATATGCAGGGTAGATTGATCTTAGTAGGATAATAGGTCAGCACAACATCGTGGGCTGAAGGGCCTGTACTGTGCTGTACTGT
>NW_025972001.1:0-10000 GCF_021869965.1 Rhincodon typus
AGTTCTGGAGTTCTAGTCTACAGCATTATTGCCAGAATGCTTTTGGGGCTCACAGACTTTGCAATATTCAGTGGAAGACGTGGAGTAGATCAAATTGGCTGAAGACTGGTATCTGTGGAGGCTGAGATGGATTATCTACTTCTGGCTGAAACTGGAAGCAACTCTTGAGCCCTGCCTTTTACTCTGATATGCTGAGCTTCCCCACCATTGACAATAAAGGTATTTATGGAGCCTTGTCCTCCAGTGAGTTGTTTAATCATCTACCACCATTCATAACTGGATGTGATAGGGCTGAGGAGCTTAGATCTGATCCATTGGTCATAGAATAGCTCAGCTCTGTCTATCATTTGCTGTTTATGTTGTTAGATACGCAAGTAGCCCTGTTTGGTAGCTTTACCAGGTTGACACCTCATTCTCAAGTCTGCCTGGTGCTGCTCCTGGCATGCCCTCCTGCACTCTCCATTGAACCAGGGTTGATCCCCTGGCTTGATGGTGATGGTTGAGTGGGGGATATGTCAGGCCATGAGGTTACAGATTGTGCTGGAGTACAGTTCTGCTGCTGTTGATGGCCCACAGCACCTCATGGATGTCCCATCTTGAGTTGCTCAATCTATTCAAAGTCTGTCCCATTTTGGAGGTTATTCTCAATGAGGAGGCAGGAATTCGTCTCCACAACTACTGTGCTGTGGCCACTCTTACCAATTCTGACATGGACAGATGTATCCATAGCCAGTAGATTGGGAAAAATGAGATCAAGTATTTTTTTTTCCCTCTTATTGGTTCCCTCACCAGCTACTGGAACTTGCTATTAGAACTTTTAAAGAATTCCAGTCAACTTGTATGATGTCATCAGTAGCAGCCATCTTTGGTGACCAGCATGGTTCGTTCTTAACTAGACAAGACTGAAACGCTGGATTTAGACACTGTTTTTAAAACATCAATTTCATGTCCCGACAACATGATATTGTCGTTTGACTATTCTTCTGATTTTAGCACCAGCCTACAAATATTAGTAAGAGGTTTGCTGGAGAGTCAACAGCATTCAGATTAGCTGTTGCCATTTCCTGTGCATCACTCAATGTTGGGTGGTCCGTCCAGTCTTATTCCTTTGAGACAATGTTGTGGTTAAATACAACTGAATGACTTACTAGGCCATGCCAGAGTGCATTAAGCAGTCAACCACATTGCAGTGCATTGGATGAACATGTGGGCCAGACAATGAATTTTGAGTCTGAAACAAAAACAGAAATTGCTGGAAAAGCTCAGCAGGTCTGGCAGCATCTATGGAGAGAAATCAGAGTTCACATTTTGGGTTGAGTGACCCTTCCTCAGAACTGAATTTTGTGTATTGGTTCATGGAGACATATCACTCGATCTACAGGTTTGTTGCTTTGCTCACTGTGTCGACTTGTAACCAAAATAGGGAAAATTTAATTTAACTAGCACAGTTCCATTTGGGTGTTCTGAAGTGGCCCAATCCTGAATATTGGCTCTCATTTTTATATTCCTGAGCTGAAAATTGTATGGCTGGAGTCAAGCCAAAGGCTGATGATGAGATGGTAGGTGGTCTGTGGGAAGTGAGAGAAGAGATTCCTAGGTCCCTTGCTGAGATATTTGTATCATTGATAGCCACAGGTGAAGTGCCGGAAGACTGAAAGTTGGCTAACATGGTGCCACTATTTAAGAAAGGTGGTAAGGATAAGCCAGGCAACTACAGATCGGTGAGCCTGACATCAGTGGTGGGCAAGTTGTTGGAGGGAATCCTGAGGGACGGGATTTACATGTATTTGGAAAGTCAAAAATTGATGAGGGACGGTCAACATGGCTTTGTGTGAGGGAATTTCTATCTCACTAACTCGGCTGAGTTTTTTGAAGAAGAGGATTGATGAGGGCAGAGCAGTGGATGTGATTTATATGGACTTCAGTAAGGTGTTCGACAAGGTTCCTTATGGTAGACTGGTTAGCAAGGTTTGATCACATGGAATACAGGGAGAACTAGCCATTTGGATACAGAACTGAATCAAAGGTGGAAGACAGAGGGTGATGGTGGAGAGTTGCTTTTCAGACTGGAGGCCTGTGACCAGCGGTGTGCCACAAGGATTGGAGTTAGGTCCACTGTTTTTCATCATTTATGTAAATGTTTTGATGTGAACATAGGAGGGCATAATTAGTAAGTTTTCAGATAACACCAAGATTGGAGATGCAGTGGACAAGGAAGAAGGTTACCTCAGAGTACAGATCTTGATCAGATGGGCCAATGGGCCAGGAGTGGCAGATGGAGTTAAATTAGGTAAATTTGAGGTGCTACATTTTGGAAAGGCAGATCAAGGCAAGAATTATGTACCTAATGGTGAAGTCCTGGGGAGTGTTGCCAAATAAAGAGACCTTGCAGTACAGGTTTATGGTTCCTTGAAAGTGGATTGCAGGTAGATAGGATAGTGAAGAAGGTTTTTGGTACGCTTGCCTTTATTGATCAGGGAAATGAATATAGGAGTTAGGAGGTCATGTTGCGACTGTACAGGACATTGGTTAGGCCACTTTTGTAATACTGCAAGCAACTCTGGTCTCCTTGCTATCGGAAGAATGTTGTGAAACTTCAAAGAGTTCAAAAAAGATTTACAAGGATGTTGCCAGGATTGGAGTGCTTGAGCTATAGGGAGATGTTGAATAGATTGGGGCTGTTTTGCCTGGAGCATTGGAGGCTGAGGGGTGACCTTATAGAGGTTTATAAAATCATGAGGGGCATAGATGGGGAAAATAGACAAGGTCTTTCCCCTGGGGTGTGGCAGTCAAAACTAGAGGGCATAAGTTTAAGGTGAGAGGGGAAAGATTTAAAAGGGACTAAGGGGCAAATTTTTCATATATATGGTGATGTGTACATGGAATAAGCTACCAGATGAAATGGTGGGGGCTGGTACAATTACAACATTTTAAAGGCGTCTGGGCGGGTATATGAATACGGTGGATTTAGAAGGATATGGGCCAAATGCTGGCAAATGGGACAAGATTTATTTAGGGTATCTGGTCAGCATGGACGAGTTGGATTGAAGGGTCTGTTTCCGTGCTGTAAATCTCTATGGCTCTACCTCCCAGTCACCCAAGGGTAGGAAGCAGAATCTCCAACTAAACACAGATGTTGGGCATAAGAATGTGGTGCAGAGGAGGTCCAAGTACTTTTCCCGCCCCTAAAGGAATTATGTTAGCAAGTTCTTAAAAACCATTTATGTGACCTCCTTAGCTATTTTGTCATTATATCCCAGTTAGGTTTCCGTGGAGGATTTAATCCTAGGTCAGGCCTCCTCACAAGTCTTTGTCAGAATTACCTCAAAGCGCTAAGGTCATTGAGCTGCAAGGTTTTCAATTTCAGTTAGATCCCTGACTGTCGCAGGCCACTTCAATGATGTGTCTTCTGCTTAGTAAGGGGGCATTTCTAATTTGTAAAAACTACTCTTCTTGGTCATTTCAGTGGAGGAAAAATATTGTTTCATTGGACGCAGTTCGGAGAAGGTTCACTAGGATGATCCCTACTATGGAGAGATTGTCTTATGAGAAAAAATAAAACAGGTTTAGATTCTACTCACTGGAGTTTAGAAGAATGAGAGGTGATCTTATTGAAACATATCAGATTCTGAAGGGGCTTGACAGGGTAAATGCTGAGAGGATGATTCCCCTCATGGGAGAGTCTAGGACCAGAGGGCATAGTCTCAGAATAAAGCGCGACAGTCTAAGACTGAGATGAGGGGAAATTTCTTCTCTCAGAGGGTTGTGAGTCTTTGGAACTCCTTGCCACAGAGGGTTGTCAAGATAGAGCCCTTGTGTATATTTAAGGCTGAGAGAAATAGATACTTGATCAGTTGGGGAATCAAGGGTCTTGGGGAAAGGGCAGGCAAGTGGACATGAAGAATATCAGATCAACCATGATCATATTGAAAGGTGGAGCAGACTCAAGGGGCTGAATGGCCTACTCCTGTTTCTATTTCTTATGGTCTCATGGTCTTGGTCGTGCCTTCCAGTTTCCTTAGTTAGGTTGCATGGAATCCTGGCTTTTCAAAATATAAACGTCCCTGGCTTTACAATGGGGGCCTTCAACTGGCACATGGCCCCATATCTGCCTGTTTAAGAATTGGCCTCTGGGTGACATTTTCTCTGCCTTTACCAAGATGGCAGTCAAGCATGTAATGCCGCCACATATCTGTGTCTATGTAATGGCCCCACATTTTCGTGACCACAAAATCTCCTCACATGTCACAGTGTACATGTAATTTACATGTCCCATGTCTACAGAATAGCCTCACATGTCCCATCCACCAAACTTGATACTTAGGCACATGTTTTGTGCCTGAGAAATGAAGCTGTAATTTTTTTAAGAAGTTTTTGATTCTATAATGAGCTTTGCTGAAGTTTAGGGCAGGTTCACTCAACTGAGTGGAGTCCCTCAGGACCCATAGTGAGAACTAACCTTGAATCAGAAAGCAACAGCAAAGGGCATTACCCTGCCTGCCTTGGAAAAGCAAGTCACGGTGCTTGAGATTGAAGATGACAGGACATTTGCATCTAGCTTTATTCATCAGCCTGGCTTGAATTTCTGACTTTGTGGCCCACATCTACTCCAAATAACAAGACATGAAAGATTTAACTTCCATACATAGCACAGTGATCCTTCATGTAGAATATCTACGGATTATAAAAAAAATCAAATTGTTACCTCAAATAACCCAAATGGATGTTTTACATTTATGTTTAATAAGAATAAAGTTTCATTTTCTTCTCTGAGGCTTTGTTTTCAAATCCCTTCAGTATATGTGAAGACTGGCTGAAATCATATTGTGAAAAAAATGCTGTCCTGTGTCACACAGCCCTCAGACATTTATTGTCCTTATCACCCTGTCATATTTGTTCTATTTATCTCCTCTCTTGAGACTTAATACAGGAGTGATATTAAACAGATTGGCAGTACAGTGGATAGCAAAGAAGATTATCTAAGAATACAAAGGGATCTTGATCAATTGAGTCAATGGGCTGAGGAGTTGCAGATGGAGAATAATTTGGATAAATGTGACATAATGAATTTTGGTAAAACAGCCAGGAGCAGGACTTATACAATAAATGGTAGAGCCCTGGTTAGTGTTGTAGAATGGAGAGACCTTGGCGTTCAGGTATATAATTCTTTGAAATTTGCCTCCCAGGTAGACAAGATAGTTAAGAAGACTTTTAGCACACTTGCCTTCATTGCTCAGACCTTTGAATAAAGCAGTTGGGACATTATGTTGAGATTGTACAGAGTGTTTGTGAGGCCTATTCTGGAGTACAGTGTGCAGTTCTGGTCACCCTGCTATAGGAAGGATATTATTAAATTAGATGGAGTACATAAAATATTTACCAGGATGTTGCCAGGAATGGAGAGTTTGAATTATAAGGACAGGTTGGATAGACAAGGACTTTTGTTCAGCGTAGTGCAGGAGGTTACGGGGTGACCTTATAAAATCTTGAGGGGCATAGATAAGGTAAATAAGGTCTTTTCCCTAGGGTGATGGAGTTCAAAACTAGGGGGCATATTATTAAGGTGAGAGGAGAAAGTTTCAAAAAAGACATGAGGGGCAACTTGTTTACGCAGAGAGTTGTTTGTGTGTAGAATGAACTGCTGAAGGATGTGGTAGGTGCAGGTACAGTTAGAACATTTAAAAAATATCTGGATAAGTACATGAATATGAAAGGCTTGGAGGGATATAGACCAAACATAGGCAAGTAGGACTAGTTTAGTTTGGGAACATGGTCGACCTGGACCAGTTGAGCCGAATGTTCTATTTCTGTGCTGTATGACTCCATGACTCTAATTGAACATAATTTATGGAAAAAATATAGGTTTAACCCATTTAAAATTTACAATCCTTTAGTTTAGTTTCTCAGCTAATGAGAAAAAATTAACTTTCCTGAACTTTTTCTTTGCTCAAGTACATACTACCCATGTTAATGCTATCAATCTCATTTTTTTGTGGTACTAACAAGCAACTTGAATGAGAGGGAACCTCTTGCTGTGGTGCATTTGGACATCGGAAAGACACATGATAAGGTGCCACTTTGAAGATTACTACACAAAGTAAGAACTCATGTCACAGGAGGTAACATATTATCAGACTTTTGAATGAACCTCTCAATTGTTAATATTGATCTGTCTCTTTACACCTTCTCTGTGGCTGTAACACTGCATTCTGCACTCTGTTCTGCTACCCTGATGCACTTTGTATGGTGTGATCTGCCTGTATAGTATACAAAACAAAAGTTTTCACTATATCTTGATACATGTGATAACAGTAAGTCAAACTCAAATTCATACTCAAACTCATTTTAGCATAGACAGAGAATTAGTTAGCTAATAGGAACAAAGAGTCGAGATACATGTGTTTTTCAGATTGGCAAGAATTAACAAGTGGAGTGCCACAGGGATCAATGCTAGAGCCTCAATCTTTCCCATTCTATAATAGTGATTTGGATGCAGGGACAGAATGCATGGTTGTTAAATAACATGAAGATAGAAAGCAAAGTAAACTACAGGCAGGCTGGTTACTTGAATCACATAAAATTAGTATGCAGGTACAGCAAGTGATTCGAAACGCAAGCAGAATTATTTCTTTCATTGTGTTGGGAACAGAATGTAAAAACAGAAATTTCTGAAGAAGGGTCTAGGCCCGAAACGTCAGCCTTCCTGCTCCACTGATGCTGCTTGGCCTGCTGTGTTCATCCAGCTCTACACAATGTTACCTCATAAAAACAGGGAACTTAGTTTAACTCCAGTTGTATCAAGTTGCCATAGTCTTACCAGACCATAGGGCTGCTCTGTCTCATTAGAGAGAGATGACTGGTGGTGATTTAACCTGAGGGCCACCATACCTCAGGTGAGGGAGCAGATTGGGAAGGAGAGTCCTTCATGGTAAGCTCAGCCAGTGATGGGAATTGAACCTATGCTGTTGGCATCACACTGCTTCACAAACCAACCGTACAGCTAATGAGCTAAGCCAAACTCAGTGGTGAGATGATATATGGATTACTTTTGATAGTTTTGGTTTTCTCACTTGAGAAAGGATGTAATTGAATTGGAAGCAGTGCAGAGCAGGTCCAGTCATAAGGAAAGATTGGACCGGTAGAGCCTGTACCAATTGGAGTTTAGAATAATGAGAATAATCTTACGCAAACATAAAAGATCCTGTGGGTCTTGCCAAGTTGGATGCCAGAGAGTCTACCATTATTGTTCAGACATGAGGATAATTTTTATTCTCTCAGAGAGTGGCACAGTGGCACAGTGGTACAGTGGTTAGCACTGCTACCTCACAGTGCAGGGACCCGGGTTTGATTCCATCCTCGGGCAACTATCTGTGTGGAGTTTGCACATTCTCCCCATGTCTCTGTGGGTTTGCTCTGGTTTCCTCCCACAGTCCAAAGATGTACAGGTTAGGTGGATTGGCCATGCTAAATTGCCTGTAGTGTTCAGGGATGTGTAGGCTAAGTGGGTTATAGGGGGATGGGTCTGGGTGGGATGCTCTGAGGTTTGGTGTGGACTTGTTGGGCTGAAGGGCCTGTTTCCACACTGTAGGGATTCTATTCTATAGAGACATTAGTCTGTGGAATTCTCATGTCCCCCAAGAGCAGTGGAAGCTGAGGCATTGAGTATGTTTAGGGCTGACTGATAGATTCTGATGTGGAGGTGCTGGGGTGGACAAGGTCAGAAATTACACCCCAACAGGTTTATTTGAAATCACGAGCTTTTGGAGTATAGCCCCTTCATCAGGTGAACTTGGACACATGCATCTCCATCAAGAACAGACACCTCAATACCTCACTCTACCACAAGCCCGTGGATAACCTCACGATGTTGCACTTCTCTAGCTTCCACCCTATACATGTTAAAGAAGCCATCCCCTACAGACAGGCCCTGCACATACACAAGATCTCCTCAGATGAGGAGGAACGTGGCCGACACCGAAATATTTTGAATGGCGCCCTCATAAGAACAGGATATGATGCTCAACTCATCGATCGCCAGTTCTGACAAGCCACAGCAAAAAAAACCACAATGACCTCCTCAGGAGACTGACATAGGACATGACCAATAGAGTACCCGTCATCATCCAGTGCTTCCCCAGAGCAGAGAAATTACGTCATGTTCTTCACAGCCTTCAGCATGTCATCGATGGCAACGAACATCTTGGCAAGATCATCCCTACACCTCCACTTCTCACCTTCAAGCAACCACCAAACGTTAAACAAACTAGCATTTGCAGCAAACTACCCAGCTTTAAGGACAATATCGACCACAATGTCACACAACCCAACCATGGCAAACTCTGCAAGATCATCGACATGGATACTACCATCACACATGGAACATGACCAACCACGTATACGGCAGATGCTCATGTGACGCAGCCAACGTTGTCTACCTCATATGCTGCAGGCAAGGATGCCCCAAGACATGGTATATTGGCGAGACCATGCGGATGCTACAACAGATGAATGGACACCGTGCAACAATCGCCAGACAGGAATGTTCCCTCCCAGTTGGCGAACACTTCAGCGGTCAAGGACATTCAGCCTCAGATTTTCGAGTAAGTGTCCTCTAATGTGGCCTTGGACGTACACAACAACGCAGATTCACTGAGCAGAGACTGATAGTCAAGTTCCATACCCATGAATACAGCCTCAACCATGATCTTGGGTTCATGTCGCACTATATGCAATCCCACCACACTCTTTTGTATCTGTAAAATCTTCGTTACTGTCACCATCGCCTCAATAAATTGTTATGGTCTCTCTACCTTAATTAGTTTGTACAGTTTGGGATTATGTGTTACTTTGGTTAGACCCTCAGCATGCAACTCTTAGAATCCCTACAGTGTGGAAACAGGCCCTTCAGTACAACAAGTCCACACTGACACAAAGAGCATCCCACCCAGACCCATCCCCCTAATCCACACATCCCTGAACACTACGGGCAATTTAGCATGGCCAATCCACCTAGCCTGCACATCTTTGGAGTGTGGGAGGAAACCCACGCAGACACAGGGACAATGTGCAAACTCCACGCAAACAGTCACCCGAGGGTGGAATCAAACCTGGGTCCCTGGTGCTGTGAGGCAGCAGTGCTAACCACTGAGCCACCGTGCCGCCCTTATACCTATTGTGTTATTCCAGCCGTTTGGTTTGTCTCCAGCACCACCTTATTTTTAATTTTTTGTAATTATCTCTCTGTCTCATTTACTCGGATTATCGGTCATCCTTCACTTGTTATTCGGCTGTTAACACTTTACTCACACTGTCTAACACTTCAGATCACCTGCAGGGACTTATTATTCAGCACACCACTCACACCATTCGTGTGATCTTTTGACCTTGATCTCTGTCTGCCTATAAATTTTGTGTTCTGTGTGCTTCTTTCTCACTTCACCTGACCAAGGGGCTGAGCTCCGAAAACTTGTGATTTCAAATAAACTTTTTGAACTATAACCTGGTGTCGTCTGACTTCTGACTTTGATGGATTCTGGAGAAGGGTCACTGAACTCAATTCTGTTTCTGTCTCCATGGATACTGCCAGAAACATTGAGTTTCTCCAGCAATTTCTGTTTTTGTTTTGAACAGATTTTTGACCGGGGGGCCAAAGAGTATAAAGAGTAGACAAAAAAAAAGTAAAGTTGAAGCCACAATCAAATCAGCTACGATTTTACTAAAAGGTGCAGTAGACTCAAGGGGCTTAATGATGTACTCATTAGGTTAATTGGACTGGCCTTGCTAAATTGCCCACAGTGTCCAGGGATGTGCAAGCCAGGTGGATTTGCAATGGGAAATGCAGGGTTACAAGGATAGGATAGGGGTGGTGGGGGAGGTTGAGATGTGGGTAGCTCTTCGGAGAAGCTCAGTAGACTCGAACGGCCAAATGGCCTGCTTCCACACTGTAGGGATTCTATGATTGTATGATTCTACTCCTACCCTTTGCTCGTACGTTTGTGAC
>NW_025972002.1:0-2503 GCF_021869965.1 Rhincodon typus
CACCTAGCTGCTCCCGGCCCATATCCCTCCAAACCTTTCCTATTCATGTACCTATACAAACGTCTTTTAAACATTGTATTGTACCCACATCCACCACTTCCTCTGGAAGTTCATTCCACAGGTGAACCAGTATCTGTGTAAAAAATTTGCCCCTCATGTCTTTTTTAAATCTCCCTCCTCTCACCTTAAAAATGTGTCCTCTAGTCTTTAAATCTGCCACCCTAGGGAAAGGACACCTATCATTAACTCTATCTATACCTCATTATTTTATAAACTTCTATCAGGTCGCTTCTCAACCTCATATACTCCAGTGAAAAGTCCCAGCCTTTCTAGCTTTTCCTTATAACTCAAACCTTCCTTACCCGGCAACATCCTGGTAAATCTCTTCTGAACTCTCTCCAGCTTAATAATATCCTTCCTATAACTGGGTGACCAGAACTGGACACAGTATTTCAGAAGAGGCCTCACCAATGTCCGTTACAATCTCAACATGACTTCCCAACTCCTATACTCAAAGGACTGAGCAATGAAGGCAAGCAGAGATGACTTACGAACCAGTTAACATTCCTTTTCTCCTGTGGTATAAATTGTTGTGATCATTTGAAATTTGGCAATCTTGCACTTGTCCTGATGAGCACAGGATGAAAGCTTCACCAGCATCTCTCTCATCAATATTTAGCTTTGCTATATTGGAATTCTGGACATTAGGAATGAATGGAAAGGATTGTGATATTTCGGATATTTGTACAATGAGCGTTAATGGGAAGGGGTTAGAATAGTAAAGGCTTGTACAATATCATTGAATGTAAAGGAGTCTATACAGTGTGGAGCTGGAGGAACACAGCAGGTCAGGCAGCATCAGAAGAGCAGGAAAGTTGACGTTTCGGGTTTACACCCTTCATCAGGACTGACAGAACTGACGAAGTGTGTTAACCCGAAACATCGACTTTCCTGCTCCTCTGATGCTGCCTGACCTGCTGTATTCCTCCAGCTGCACACTGTATTGACTCTGACTCCAGCATCTGCAGTTCTTGCTATCTCCTCTTGAATGTGAAGGAGTTTGGAATAAGGGAATTTTATGGAATGGAAAAGGGTTTGGAACTTTGGAATTCTACACCATGGCAGTGATGAGAATTTTAACATAAGGGACTTCTGCAGGATTGGACTGAATGGGAAGGAGTTTGGAACGTTGGAATCCCATTCAATAAGTGTGAATGCAAAGGAATTTGGTGCATTGGAACTTTGTACAGTGGAAATGGCTGGGAATTTAGGAGTCTGACACAATGGAATTCTGTATAATGGAAATGAACGGAAAGAAAACTTGACCGACTGGAGCATTGTACATGAATTTTTAATACCCTCGTAGTTTATCTTACAAGCTACTTGTAGGGTTTCTGGGGAATAATCTTTAATTCCTTGAGATTCGAGCTCTATATCAGAGGATTGCTAACTCAGGTACATACAGCCATGGGAAGTTCAATCATTTCTCTTTCATGTCGTCAGTACAAACTGACCCGATGCTTATCTTTTTGACTTCCCTCTCTGTATAAACATTAGAGCCTGTTCCTGCCAGTAATTTTCCCCGTGTACAAACGGGAGAATGAAACATCTCCACCAGCCCAGTTTTGAAATGTCCCCATCACTCGAAGAATTTTTCTGGGTAAATTGGATTGATCCTTTCCCCAGCTGTGTCACAACGGAAGAAAGAGAGGCAGTGGCTTGAGTGCTAATCTCTCTGTTTCAAGAAATTTTCGTTATGACTCTCGATGTCTGACAATCAAGGACAATCAGATTTGAAGTGGCTCCTTGTGTAGCGGCCAGTTGCAGTCTAAAGCTCCGAGTTAGACTAGTTTCCTGAACTAATTATGAACTGGGAGACTGACAACAGGAATTTGTTCTCTTGGGCTTCTGCTCCCCCCACCCCCCACTGAGCTGATTGGCTAGATTTTGATGCAGTACAGTTATGCTGTCACTGTGCCGGTCTGACAGGGTTCCTCTACAAGAAGAAGCCCATTTTGCATTAAGGCAACAGACCTGCTTATAAAACGGAATGTATACCACAGGCTGCATGAAGATCATGTGTGCCCCTGATAGCAGACACACTCGATGTTTCTTAAGAGTTCTCTCTTTCTCCCTAAGAAAAGAGCTTTTAATTCCTGGGAGCTTTCTCATCTGTATTACCCGTCCATAAGATCTTTACATCAATTGCTTTTTAAGATTTGCAGTGATGTACACCGTTATGTATAGCGCCTTCAACAGGATCTGCAGTGCTTTTCACAACCAGCAAAACCATTCCTTATATGACTTCAGGTCCGCTGCAATGTGGTCAGCCCTTAACGCTCCTCTGGCATGGCCTGACCAGTTGCTGACCACCTTCTCAAGGGCAAGGCTGACCTTGTGAACGATCAGACCATAAGAAATAGGAGCAGAGGTAAACCACAACCTCCCTTGAACCTGAGATAACAAGGTGTAGAGCTGGATGAACACAGCAGGCCAAGCAGCA
>NW_025972002.1:5503-10000 GCF_021869965.1 Rhincodon typus
TCGGAGGATCGAGCGCGGGTTGAAGGATCAAGTGCAGGCCGGAGAATCGTGTGCAGGTCGGAGGAACGAGTGCGGGATGGAGGATCGAGTGCGGGCCAGAGGATCAAACGTGGGCTGGAGGATCGAGTGCTGGCTGGAGGATTGAGCGCGAGTCGGAGTATTGAGCGTGGGTCGGAGGACTGAGGGCGGGCTGGAGGATCAAGTGCGGGCTGGAGGATCGAATGCGGGCCAAAGGATCGAGTGTGGCCTGGAGGATCGAGCGCGGGTTGGAGGATCACACGTGGGCCGGAGGATCAAGCGTAGTCTGGAGGATCGAGTGCGGGCCGGAGGATCGAGCGTAGGCCGGAGTCGGTGGTGGTTCGGCAGTGAGACCAATCCGGTGAGGCAGCGGTGGTCTTGGTTCCTCCTGGGCCCCAATTCCTGGCGATCGATGATTGATTCGGTGGTGAGAGTGGGCCTTCCTCCCATCCTGGGTGCCCCGACATTGGGAGTGTCGACGGTGGCGCGGCTCCTCATGGGCCGGCCTAGTCTCCAGGCTGTCGCTGGGCCCAGGTACCTGCACCGTGACTGAACGTTCCAGGCACGTTTATGGAGATGGGAATTTGGCTTCTGAGATCTGGACATTTTTTCTCCCCTTCACCTTTTGACTCTGTTAAATGTTTAATTCTGGTTTTGTAACCATGATGGCGGCAGGAAATGGTGACTGTGAGCACTTTTCACTGTACTCACGTATTCCGATACAATGACAATCAAATCCAACTCAATCATTTATATAAATGAGAAAAGCAGTGGACCCAGCACTGATCCTTGCGGCACACCATTGGTCACAGGCGGCTACTAGAGAAAACAGGACCATCTAATGAATTGCTCCTAACATTGCTGGCACTGTGTAATTACGTTATGATAAAGGCTAATAAATTCTAGCTCACATTACCGGCAGGGTGATTGTAATCAAGTTCAGAGAGCTCAGGCGTTGATCAAATTTAGTCCTGTCTGTTTGCAGGCCTGAGGGAGCAGATGAATTATTAAATGTTTTTCTCAGACACAATTATATTTGCTTGAGCATAAATAACTGAAGCGGGACTGCAAGGCCTGTTGGCAGGGTTCTGTGTTGGCAGCAGGACGGCCAACTCCAGTGTGCAGGGAATGTACAGATCTGACAGGGACCAGGCGCAGAGGTGTGCAGGACTAAAATACGCAAAAACGCTTTCTTTCATTCTTTGTTCAAAGGCGTTACTGTCTGGCCCGGCCATCCCTAATTACCTGGGTGAAAGTGGCCAGGAACTGTCTTCTGGGACTGCTGCAGTAGGGACACTCAGTGCCTCGAGGAGCAGCGTGCCAGGATCTCGACCCAGTGACAGTAATAGAGTTCCAGATTGATGTTCCCTCTGATTATTCCTTCTGGGGCTCATGACCGTCAATGCATCCTTTCACTAAGCAGCAAATACAGACCTTCTGAGGGTCGTCAGCCATAGAGCTTAAGGGTAGCATTGGTCAGGATTTTCTGTGGCTTTGGAAGTGAAATTTACTCTGATTGCATGATATTCTAGAGAGGATAGTTATAGAGTCATAGAGTCATACAGCATGGAAACAAACCCTTTGGTCTAACCAGTCCACGCAGACTATAATCCCAAACTAATCTAGTCCCAGAGATAGTAGGAACTGCAGATGCTGGAGAATCCGAGACAACAAGGTGCAGGGCTGGATGAACACAGCAGGCCAAGCAGCATCATAGGAGCAGATTGGCCTGCTGTATTCATCCAGCCCTGCACCTTGTTGTCTCTAATCTAGTCCCATCTGTCTGTGCTTGATCCATGTTCCTCCAAACCTTTCCTATTCATGAATTTATCCAAATGTCTTTCAAATGTTCTAACTCCACCATTTCCTCTGGAAATTCATTCCACACACAAGCTACTCTTGTGCAAAAAAGTTGCCCCTCATGTCTTTTTCAAATCTTTCTCCTCTCACCTTAAAAATATGCCCTCTAGTTTTGAATTCACCCATCCTAGGGAAAAGACCTTTGCTATTCATCTTATCTATACCCCTCATGATTTTATAAACTTCTGTAAGATCACCCCTCAGCCTCTTATGCCCCAGTGGAAAATGTCCCAGCCTATCCAGCCTCTCCTTAGAACCCAAACTCTCCATTCCCAGCCAAATCCAGGTAAATCTTTCCTGATCCGTGTCCAGCTCACTAATATCTTTCCTGTAACAGCGCAGCCAGGACTGGACACTACTCCAGAAGAGGCCTCATCAAAGTCCTGTACAAAGTCAAAATGTTGCCCTAACTCCTATCCTCAAGGGTTCCTTCCCAAATTCTGTGTGTGGTAAATTGTGTAGGGGAGCTATGGTGGTAAGGTCATTGGGTTAGTAATTCAGAATGGCCTGCATAATGTGCTGGGATCACAGGTCTGAATTCCACCACAGTAGATGGTGGAGTTTGAATTCAATAAAATGTCTGGAATTAAAAGCCAGTTGAATAGCAACCATTGCTATAATTCACTAATTTTCTTTGATAAGCAGCGGAGTCTCATTAAAATTATGCACAGTATACATTACACCACACGTAGAATAAATCTGAAGAAGTCATTCCAGACTTGTTATGTTCACATTGTTTCTCTCCCCACAGAAGCTGCCAGTCTTGCTGAGTTTCTCCAGCATTCTCTGTGTGGGTTTCAGAATAGAAACAGTTGTCAGAGTGAGAGTCTCAGGCTAAAATCCTGCGAAGATGAGTTCAAGCACATTGTGAAACATTAAATCACTATTCATTTATTAAATTCAATAAAAATCTGGAATTTAAAACTGATCTAAAGGTGACCATGTTGCAAAAACCCCACCTTCTTCACTAATGTCCTTTAGGGAAGGAAACTGCCATCCTTACCTGGTCTGGCCTACATGTGACTCCAGTTCCACAGCAATGTGGTTGTCTCTGAACTGCCCTCTGGGCAATTAGGGATGGACAATAAATCCTGCATGGCCAGCGACGTCCTCATCCCGTTAATGAATAAAAAGGGAACATGGTTACCTCAGAGACATCCCAAGTGGGCAGTCAGCCTTGGTCTTTGTAAAGCCGTAACAGCTAACAGAGTATCGTTGAGGAGGAACAGAAACTAGCAAAGGGAAAAGTACAAGTCACATGGGATCCATGGTGAGCTGGTAAGATGGATACAGAACTGGCTTGGTCATACAGGACACAGAGTAGCAATAGAGGGGTATTTTTCTAACTGGAGATCTGTGACCCAGCCCTATTCTGCAGGGATTAGTGCTGGGGCGCTATTGCTTGTAAATTTTACAAATGATTTGGAGATTAGCTCAGATGGCTGATTTGTGATGTGAAGTGATACCAGCAGTATGGGTTCAGTTCCTGAACTGGCTAAGGCCAACACCTCACCCTCACCCCCCAACTTGAGGTGCGGTGGCTGTCACATTAAACCATCTGCCAGTCATGGTCAATCTAATGAGAGAGTAGCTCTAGGGTCCTCTGAGACAAGGGTTCCTTTAATGTCCATATTATTTTAAATGAACCTATGTTAGATCTTCAAGCAAACAGAATCTACATACATTTGTGTTGCTTATGGATAATATTGGCAAGACTGCAACTAGAGCATCATGGGCAGTGTAGATCTTCTTACTCAGGAAAGGTCGTAGTTGCATTAAAAACAATTCACAAAAAGCTCACTCGACTGAGACATGGGGGCGGGTCTTATAATGAAAGGTTGGACATGTTGGGCCTGCACCAACTGCAGTTTCAACGAATGAGAGGTGACTTTATTGAAGCACACAAGATCCTGAGGGGACTTGACAGGATGAATATTGAAAGGATGCTTTCCTAAACAGAAGAACATAGGAACTAGGAGCAGGAGTAGGCCATTCAACTCCTCGAGCCTGCTCCATCATTTAATACGATCATGGCTGATCTCATCCTCAACTCCACTTTCCTGATGATCTGTCCATAACCCTTCAAACTATTATGTCGGGTGTGCAGGGTAGATTGATCTTAGTAGGATAATAGGTCGACACAATATCGTGGGCCGAAGGGCCTGTACTGTTCCATGTTCTATGTTCATTACTAATTACAAATCTATCACCTCAGTAAATTTATTCAGTGTCCCAGCATTCAAGGCACTCTTGGGAAGTCAATTCCACAGATTCACAACACATTGAGAGAAGTAATTTCTCTTTGTCTCTGTTTTAAATCTGCCAAAGCTTACCCTAAAACTAGAACCTCTTGTTCTACTAGATTGCCCACCAAGGGAACCATCTGCTCTATGTCTAGTTTGTCCATTCTCTTTTGCATCTAAATACCTCAATTAGATCTTCTCTAATGTTTCTAAACCCTGGCAAGTATAGATCTAAAATACTCCCTCTCTCCTCACAAGACAAACCTTTCATCTCTGTAATGAATACAGTGAACCTTCTCTGAACTGTCTGCAATACAACTACATCCTTCCTAAAGTAAGGGGAATGACTGGAACCACTTTAAAACTAAAGGCTCTC
>NW_025972003.1:0-2703 GCF_021869965.1 Rhincodon typus
CAGCACTTTGGGCGTTTCTCCCTGTACAGGACTGTGTGTGTACCTCCCTGTACAGCACTGTGGGTGTACCTCACTATACAGCACTGTGTGTGTACCTCCCTGTACAGCACTGTGGGTGTACCTCACTATACAGCACTGTGTGTGTACCTCCCTGTACAGCACTGTGAGTGTACCTCCCTGTACAGCTCTGTGTGTGTACCTCCCGAAACAGCACTGTGGATGTACTTCCCTATACAGCACTGTGCGTGTACCTCCCTCGACACCACTGTGAGTGTACCTCCCTTTCCAGCACTGTGGGCCTGTCTCCCTATACAGGACTGTGTGTGTACCTCCCTATACACGACTGTGTGTGTAACTCCCTATACAGCACTGTGAGTGTACTTCCTTATGCAGCACTGTGTGTGTACCCCCCTATAGAGCACTGTTGTTGTACCTCCCGAGACAGTACTGTGTGTGTACCTCCCTATACAGCACTGTGTGTGTACCTCCATATACAGCACTGTGTGTGTACCTCCCTATACAGCGCTGTGTGCGTACCTCCCTATACAGCACTGTGTATGTACCTCCCTATACAGTACTGTGTATGTACTTCCCTATAGAGCACTCTGGGTGTACCTCCCTATACAACACTGTGGGCGTACCTCCCTATACAGCGCTGTGTTTGTACCTCCCTATAGAGCACTGTGTGTGTACCTCCCTATACAGCACTGTGTATGTACCTCACTATACAGCACTGTGTGTACCTCCCTATACAGTACTGTGCGTGTACCTCCCTATACAGCACTGTGTGTGTACCCCCATATACAGCACTGTGGTTGTACCTCCCGATACAGCACCGTGGATGTACGTCCCTATACAGCACTTTGGATGTACGTCCCTATACAGTACTGTGGGTGTACCTCCCCGTACAACACTGCGAGTGTACATCCCTATACTGTTCTGTGCGTGTACCCCACTTTACTGCACTGTGGGTGTACATCTCTATTCAGCACTTTGGGTGTTTCTCCCTATACATCACTGTGGACGTACCTCCCAATCCAGCACAGACGTTGTACCTCCCTATACAGCACTGTGTATGTACCTCCCTATACAGCACTGTGTGCGTACCTCCCCAGACAGCACTGTGTGTGCACCTCCCTATACAGCACTGTGTGCATACTTCCCTATACAACACTGTGAGTGTAACCCGCTATACAGCACTGTGGTTGTACCTCCCGAGACAGTACTGTGTTTGTACCTCCCTATACAGCACTGTGTAGGTACCTCCCTACACAGCACTGTGTATGTATCTCCCTATACAGCACTGTGTATGTACTACCCTATACAGCACTCTGGGTGTACCTCCCTATACAGCACTGTGTGCGTACATCCCTAGACAGCACTGTGTATGTACCACCCTATACAGCACTGTGTGTGTAACTCCCTATACTGTTCTGTGGGTGTACCTGCCTATACAGCACTGTGTGTGTACCTCCCTATACAGCACTGTGTGTGAACCTCCCTATACAGAACTGTGTGTGGACCCCCCTGTACAGCACTGTGGTTGTACCTCCCGAGACAGTACTGTGGGCGTAATTCCCGATACAGAAATGTGTGTGTACCTCCCTATACAGCACTGTGTATGTACCTCCATATACAGCACTGTGGGCATACCTCCCTATACAGCGCTGTGTTTGTACCTCCCTATAGAGCACTGTGTGTGTACCTCCCTGTGCAGTACTGTGTGTGTACCCCCATATACAGTACTGTGTGTGTACCCCCATATACAGCACTGTGGTTGTACCTCCCTATACAGCACTCTGGGTGTACCTCCCTACACAGCACTCTGGGTGTACCTCCCTATACAGCACTGTGTGTGACTCTCCCTATACAGCACTGTGTGCGTACCTCGCTAGACAGCACTGTGTGCGTACCTCCCTCGACAGCACTGTGTGTACCTCCCTGTACAGCACAGTGTGTGTACCTCCCTATACAGCACTGTGTGCGTACCTCCCTATACAGCACTGTGTATGTACCTCCCTATACAGTCCTGTGCATGTACCTCCCTATACAGCACTCTGGGTGTACCTCCCTATACAAAACTGTGGGCGTACTTCCCTATACAGCAATGTGTGTGTACCTCCCTATACAGTACTGTGCATGTACCTCCCTATACAGTACTGTGTGTGTACCCCCATATGCAGCACTGTGGTTGTACCTCCCTATACAGCACTGTGGATGTACGTCCCTATATAGCAATGTGTGTGTAGCTCCCTATACAGCACTGTGTGTGTACCTCCCTATACAGTACTGTGCGTGTACCTCCCTATACAGCACTGTGTGTGTACCCCCATATACAGCACTGTGGTTGTACCTCCCTATACAGCACTGTGTATGTACCTCCCTATACAGCACTGTGTGTGTACCTCCCTATACAGCACTGTGGACGTACCTCTCTATACAGCGCTATGTTTGTACCTCCCTATACAGTACTGTGCGTGTACATCCCTATAGAGTACTGTGCGTGTACCTCCCTATACAGCACTGTGGTTGTACCTCCGTACACAGCACTGTGGATGTACGTCCCTATACAGTACTGTGGGTGTACCTTCCCGTACAACACTGTGAGTGTACCTCCCTGTAGAGCACTGTGTGTGTACCTCCCTATACAGTACTATGCGTGTACCTCCCGATACAGCACTGTGGATGTACGTCCCTATACAG
>NW_025972003.1:2713-10000 GCF_021869965.1 Rhincodon typus
ACCTCCCTATCCAGCACAGACGTTGTACCTCCCTATACAGCACTGTGGGTGTACCTCCCTGTACAGCACTGTGTGTGTATCTCCCTACACAGCACTGTGTGTGTACCTCCCTATACACCACTGTGTGTGTACCTCCCTTTCCAGCACTGTGTGTTTACCTCCCTATACAGCACTGTGTGTGTACCTCCCTATACTGTTCTGTGTGTGTACCTCCCTATATATCACTGTGTGTGTACCTCCCTATACAATACTGTGCGTGTACCTCCCTATACAGCACTGTGTTTGTACCCCCCTATACAGCACTGTGGTTGTACCTCCCGAGACAGTACTGTGTGTGTACTTCCCTATACAGCACTGTGTAGGTACCTCCCTATACAGCACTGTGTATGTACCTCCCTACAGAGCACTGTGGGTGTACCTCCCTATACAGTACTGTGCGTGTACCTCCCTATACAACACTGTGGGCGTACTTCCCTATACAGCACTGTGTGCGTACCTCCCTGTAATGTTCTGTGTATGTACCTCCCTATACAGCACTGTGGGCGTACCTCCCTGTACAGCGCTGTGTTTGTACCTCCCTATAGAGCAGTGTGTGTACCTCTCTATAGAGCACTGTGTATGTACCTCCCGATAGAGCACTGTGTGTGTACCTCCGTATACAGTACTGTGCGTGTACCTCCCTATACAGTACTGTGGGTGTACTTCCCTATACAGCACTGTGTGTGTACCTCCCTATACACCACTGTGTGTGTACCTCCCTTTCCAGCACTGTGGGCCTGTCTCCCTATACAGGACTGTGTGTGTACCTCCTAATACAGCACTGTGGGTGTACCTCATTGTACAGCACTGTGAGTGTACCTCCCTGTACAGCACTGTGTGTGTACCTCCCTAAACAGCACTGTGGGTGTACTTCCCTATACAGCACTGTGAGTGTACTCCCCTATGCAGCACTCTGTGTGTACCCCCCTATACAGCACTGTGGTTGTACATCCCGAGACAGTACTGTGTGTGTACCTCCCTATACAGCACTGTGTAGGTACCTCCCTCTAGAGCACTGTGCATGTACCTCCCTCTACAGCACTCTGGATGTACCTCCCTATACAACACTGTGGGCGTACTTCCCTATACAGCAATGTGTGTGTACCTCCCTATACAGCACTGTGTGTGTACCTCCCTATACAGCGCTGTGTTTGTACCTCCATATACAGCACTGTGTCGGTACCTCCCTATACAGCACTGTGCGTGTACCTCCCTATACAGCACTGTGGTTGTACCTCCCTATACAGCACTGTGGATGTACGTCCCTATACAGTACTGTGGGTGTACCTCCCCGTACAACACTGTGAGTGTACCTCCCTATACTGTTCTGTGGTTGTACCGCACTATACTGCACTGTGGGTGTACTTCTCTATTCAGCACTTTGGTCGTTTCTCCCTATACATCACTGTGGACATACCTCCCTATCCAGCACAGACGTTGTACCTCCCTATACAGCACTGTGGGTGTACCTCCCTATACACCACTGTGCGTGTACCTCCCTATACAGCGCTGTGTTTGTACCTCCCGATACAGCACCCTGTATGTACCTCCCTATACAGCACTGTGTCTCTACCTTCCTATAGAGCACTGTGTGTGTAACTCCCTATACAGTACTGTGCGTGTACCCCCATATACAGCACTGTGGTTGTACCTCCCTGTACAACACTGTGGGCGTAACTCCCTATACAGCAATGTGTGTGTACCTCCCTATACAGCACTCTTTGTGTACCTCCCTATACAGTCCTGTGCATGTACCGCCCTATACAGCACTGTGTGCGTACCTTCCTCGACAGCACTGTGTGCGTACCTCCCTCGACAGCACTGTGTGTGTACCTCCCTATACAGCACTGTGTATGTACCTCCCTATACAGCACTCTGGGTGTACCTCCCTATACAGCACCGTGTGTGTACCTCCCTATAGAGCACTGTGTGTGTACCTCCCTATACAGTACTGTGCGTGTACCTCCCTATACAGCACTGTGGTTGTACCTCCGTATACAGCACTGTGGATGTACGTCCCTATACAGTACTGTGGGTGTACCTCCCTGTACAACACTGTGAGTGTACCTCCCTATCCTGTTCTGTGGGTGTACCCCACTATACTGCACTGTGGGTGTACTTCTGTATTCAGCACTTTGGGCGTTTCTCCCTATACATCACTGTGGACGTACCTCCCAATCCAGCACAGACGTTTTACCTCCTTATACAGCACTGTGTGTGTACCTCCCTATACAGCACTGTGGGCGTACCTCCCTATACAGCGCTGTGTTTGTACCTCCCTATACAGCGCTGTGTAGGTACCTCCCTATACACCACTGTGTATGTACCTCCCTATACAGCACTCTGGATGTACCTCCCTATACAGCACTGTGTGTGTACCTCCCTATTCAGTACTGTGCGTGTACCTCCCTATACAGTACTGTGCGTGTACCCCCATATACAGAACTGTGGTTGTACCTCCCTATACAACACTGTGGGCGTAACTCCCTATACAGCAATGTGTGTGTACCTCCCTATACAGCACTGTGGGTGTACTTCCCTATACAGCACTGTGTGTGTACCTCCCTAAACAGCACTGTGGGTGTACTTCCCTATACAGCACTGTGTGTGTACCTCCCTTTCCAGCACTGTAGGCCTGTCTCCCTGTACAGGACTATGTGCGTACCTCCCTATACAGCACTGTGAGTGTACCTCCCTATACAGCACTGTCGGTGTACCTCCCTATACAGCCCTGTGGGTGCACCTCTCTATGGAGCACTGTGGGTGTACCTTCCTCTCCCTCATCGGTAGCCTACATCCCGATGTCCTGAACGTAGAATTCACTAGCTTTAAAATCTCCTACCCCAGCCTCATCCCATATCCAAACCTCCACTTCATCCTCACCTCCTTGATCTGACACAACCTGTTTATCTTCTTCCCCACCTATCTGCCCCACCCTTCCCGATGACCAATCCCCACTACCCCCTACCTGCATCCACCTATCACCATCCCACATACCTTCCTCTTGCCCCACCCCTCCTCCATCTATTTATTTCCCAGCTCCCTTTCCCCTACCCCATTTCTGAAGAAGGGTCCCGACCCGAAACATTAATTCTCCTGCTCCTCTGATGCTGCCTGGCCTGCTGTGCTTTCCCATTTTTACTCTGTGTTGACTCAATCACACTATGATGTTTGTATGGTGTGGTCAGCCTGTAATGCACACAAAACACAACTTTTCACTGTACTCACCTACATCTGTCTATAATAAATCTATCCAATCCGATCAAATCAAATCATTAAGGCTGCCCCAAGTAAGCAATACACCTCTCCCCCACACCTTCCTTAAAATTCACCTTCTTGTATCATCTTCAAGTTCTTCGTGAAGACACACAATATCCTGCCAGTCATTGGGTAATAAAATTCTACAAGTCCCTCCCTAATAGCAATGTGGGTGATCCTACCCCATATAGACTGTGGTGGATCAAGAAGGCAACTGCTTACCATCTTCCTGCAGCCCATTTGGGATGGGCACTAACACTTGCCCAACAATCCATGCCCACTTAACAAGAAGAAGAAAAATCATGGTTGGCAATAAATTATGACCTTGCAGCATTCCCAAATTCTAAGAAGAAACTTTTAAAAAATGGATTTGCTGCTGCATTTTTGTTGCAATATCAAACCAGCCCTTTCAACCTGCAGAACTGAAAGCTGTATTAAATACCATGGGTTGTCTTGATGGTAAAACACTGACTCTCTCCATGTTACTTTAAATATTTACAAATACTTTGGATTATGAATAAACGTGTGTTGACTTGCACTCTGGATCCTAGGTAAGTGCTCTGTGGGATGGATATGAGAATGAAGGACCACTGGTATTTTAGAGAGAAGACAGAGAGCTTGTGTGTCTCTGTCATATTGCTTGTTCAGTCACACATGCCTCAAAGCAACTCAAAAGGGAGCCATTCAGAAAGAACTGTACACAGAATGGCCCAGCTCTTGAAACAGTTTGCCAATTTGTTGGCTGCATGTTGTGCTACACGTTAAATGCTTGCGTCTGAAATTTTGCATCGGTTTTGCATAGATGCCAACCAAATCTGTTGACCGTCTATTCGGTCCGTATCCCGAAGCATTCCGTGCCCACAAAACAGGCCACAATCCCCAGGTCAGTGCAGTGAGCTTCTGATGGTAGTGTCTGGTCGGTGGTGTCCATCCCCCAATGATCCGTGACTTGATCACAGCCAGTATCACTGACCAAATTAATCCAGTGTTAGTCATTCTACCTGCAGTTTGATCCAGGTTTGCTCAACCTGTTGCTGCAAGCATTAAGTTGCTTTAAAAGAAATATTTACTTTTGAACCTGTTCAGTCATATCATGACATACCTCCACTGCAGATGGAACTTAAACCTAAACTTTCTGGGTCAGAAGTATAATTTAGCTATATTTCTTCTAAAAATTCAGTCAATTACAGCAGAGTACAAAGAACAAAGAACAAAGAACAAAGAAAATTACAGCACAGGAACAGGTCCTTCGGCCCTCCAAGCCTGCGCCGATCCAGATCCTCTATCTAAACATGCTGCCTATTTTCCAAGGATCTATATCCCTCTGCTATCTGCCAATTCATGTATCTGTCTAGATACATCTTAAATGATGCTATCGTGCTTGCTTCTACCACCTCTGCTGGCAACGCGTTCCAGGCACCCACCACCCTCTGCGTAAAGAACTTTCCACGCATATCTCCCTTAAACTTTCCCCCTCTCACCTTGAAATCGTGACCCCTAGTAATTGAGTCCCCCACTTTGGGAAAAAGATTCTTGCTATCCACCCTGTCTATACCTCTCATGATTTTGTAGACCTCAGTCAGGTCCCCCCTCAACCTCCGTCTTTCTAATGTAAATAATCTTAATCTACTCAACCTCTCTTCATAGCTAGCGCCCTCCATACCAGGTAACATCCTGGTGAACCTCCGCTGCACCCTCTCCAAAGCATCCACATCCTTTTGGTAATGTGGTGACTAGAACTGTACGCAGTATTCCAAATGTGGTCGAACCAAAGTCCTAGACAACTGTAACATGACCTGCCAACTCTTGTACTCAATACCCCGTCTGATGAATGAAAGCATGCCATATGCACAAGTAGGGCACATCAGTGAAGTTTCAATTGATGATGAATTGCACATCTCATGTGGAGGCCAGATCAGAGCAGCCAATTGAGGTGAAATAAAAATTAAGACGATGAAATCAATCAGTTGAAGATTGAATTTCCTGACACCATTGCCTTCTTATGGGGCTGGAGAATGCCCTGTGCAGTTACGAACTGATTACCATTGATTATGCCTTTTGCCGATTCATGTGAGATTTTTACGCTCAGGCTGATGTTAATGAGTGTGTGCAGAAAGTAGAGTAAATCTTCACCTCAGCAAAAATGGAGCTGACTGGGAATAGTTTTACAATTGCATCCACACCCAGCACCTTTTTTTACAGAACCGTTGACTTTCCTGCTCCTCATTTGCTGTCTGACTGGCTGTGCTTTTCCAGCTCCACATTTATTGAAACTGCCTTCCCAACCTGGCCTGGCCTACATGTGACTCCAGACCCGCAGCAATGTGGTAGACTCTTAACTGCCCTCTGGAATGGGAAATAAATACTGGCAAAGCCCTCAGCCCGTAAATGAATAAAAAGTAACATTCCATATGGAGAGAGCAAGTGGGAAACTGAGGGATGATGGACTGATAGAAAGGGGTTATGCCATAATGGGATTTGAAAAACAAGTTTGGGAATTTTAAAACTGAGGCATTGCTGAGCCAGCAAATGTCAGTGAGCACAGTGTGATGAGTGAATGGGACGTGGTGCAGGTTAAGATATAAGAAACGAAGGGCTGATTTTTTATTGGAAATCAGCTTAGCGTCAATTTTGGCTTGTGTCGTGCAGGGTTTCTCTCTGCTGAGCCTAGCAATTTTTCTTGCCGTCTTCCCAAATTTGTCTCATTACCTATGCACCATGCCCCAGTGGCACTCACTTATATTCCCAACGCATCGCAGGGAGAAGCAGTCACTGCTGCTGGGACCTACTGGGATTCCCGGCACCGACACCATACTGAAATCACAGCTGTGCACCTTATGAAAAGCAGGAAATCTTGGCACCTGCTTTGTAGAAATGTATCTGGAAGACTGAGTGGTATTGATGAGGGTCATCCTTTCCCCAATGAAATGGCAGAGTAGACCACACTGTTAAACCTTGCCAGCTTGTTCTGAGGTTACCACTTGAATCTGTGCTGTTTCCATGGTCTGGTGGAATGCCCAGCAATGCCACAAGAAGTCAGTGACCTTGTGCTCTGTCAGGGTAGGTGTCACTATCTTCTCTTTGTTTCAAGCTCTTGAAACAGTTTGCCGATTTGTTGGCTGTGTGTTGTGCTACACGTTAAATGCTTGCATCTGAAATTTTGCATCGGTTTCGCATAGATGTCAACTGAATCCGCTGACCGACAATTTGGTCCATATCCCGAATCATACTGTGCCCACAAAACAGGCTACAGTCCCCAGGTCAGCGCGGTGAGTTTCTGATGAAACCCAATACACTCTGAATTACAAACTGCCTGGTCCCTGTGCCACCTACTCTCATAACTGGGGCACATTTGCCCCACCATCACCAGTGCCAACAGCCATGCCAGACCCTGCCAACTCACCCAATCCCTCCGTTTGTCTCATTCCAGGAGAAATCAACTCTCAAAAAGGTCAGAGAGAGCTAGAATGGAGGTGGGGTGGTAGGTGGGGGTGGGAGGGGGGGTGGTGGTGGTGGGGCGGGGGGGTGTTGGGGGGGTTTGGTGGGGCTGTTGTTGGGGGGTGGTGCCTTACATTTGGCCTGTCCTTATGAGGAGAGGACCCTGACCCTGGCTGGTGAGGACTGAGACCATTTATGTGGAGGCTCTGAAACCCCTATGTCCCAGTAACCAATAAATCATTGTCCATTGCTGAGCTTTTCTCCCATTGCAGCCACTGTGAATGGACTCTTAACATGCTTACCTTCTACCACATATTTACATCCACAGTCTCTCTTTTGTCTCCTGCAGGTACCATGGCATCTATCTGCATGGTATTGGCGCCCCAGCAACGCATCTCCTTTACACTGAGGAACAAGTCATGGATTCCTCAGAAGACACACTGGCAAACCTGCCTCCTGTACCCTCCACCCCAGCTCAGATCCTGACATCTCAGTGGGTATTCTAGCTAGACTGGAGTTGATGACATGCTGGTGAGCACCCCACACTGCCAT
>NW_025972004.1:0-10000 GCF_021869965.1 Rhincodon typus
GCAGCACTCTCTCACTGCTGACACCGCTCACTGCTGACCTCCCTTCAGTGCTGGCCGGCTTCAGTGCTAATCCCCCTCTGTACAGCACTCCCTCAGTGCACCACTTCCTCACTACTGACCCCGTCAGTGCTGACCTCCCTTCAGTGCTGACTGCCTTCAGTGCTGACTCCTCGAAGTGCTGACCCCACTCTGTCCAGCACTCCCTCAGTGCTGACACCCCTCAGTGTAGCACTCCCTCAGTACCCACCCCAGCATTGCTGACCACCCTTCAGTACTGACCACCTTCAGTGCTGACCCTTCTGAGTGTTGACCCCATTCTGGGCAGCACTACTTCAGGGCTGTCCACCGTCTCTGCAACAATCCCTCAGTGCTGACGCCCCTCAGTGCTGACCTCCCTCAGTGCTGACCCGCCGCAGTGCTGACCCTTCTCAGTGCAGCACTCCCTCATTTCTGTCCCCGACAGTGCTGACTTTACTTCAGTGCTGACTTCCCTTCAGTGCTGACTTCCCTTCAGTGCTGTCCGCCCTCAGTGCTGACCGCCCTCAGTGCTGACACCCCTCAGTGCTGACACCTCTCAGTGCAGCACTCCCTCAGTCCTGACCCCTCTCAGTGTGCTACTTCCTCAATACTGATCTTCGGACAGTATCACAGCACTGTCCCTCCAACAGTGCAATGCACCCTCCCGGTTGTCACACTCAGTGAAGCACTCAGTCAGTGCTGACGCCCCTCAGTGCAGCACTCCCTCAGTGTTGACCCGCTTCAGTGCTGACCCCACTCAGTGCTGAGCGCTCTCAGTGTAGCACTCCCTCAGTGCAGCACTCTCTCAGTGCAGCACGCCCTCAGTGCTGATCCCCTTCAGTGCAGCACTCCTTCAGTGCAGCACTCCCTCATTGCTGATCCCACTCAATGCTGACCATCCTCAGTGTGCAACTTCCTCAATACTGTCCGACTCAGTGCACCACTTTGTCAATGCTGATCCTCGCATAGTCTCACAGCACTGACCCTCCAACAGTGCAGTACACCCTCACAGCTGGCACCCCTCAGTGAAGCACTCCCATAGTGCTGACTCCCCTCATTGCAGCAGCCCCTCATTGCAGCACTCCCTGAGTGCACCACTCCCTCAGTGCTGACCTCACTCAGTGCAGCACTTCCTCAGTACTTACCCCGTCAGTGCTGACCTCCCCTCAGTGCTGTACGCCCTCAGTGCAGCACTCCCTCTGTGCTGATCCTCTTCAGTGCTGACCCCTCTCAGTGCTGACCCCACTCTGTGCAACACTTCCTCAGTGTTGACCCACCACTGTGCAGCATTCCCTCAGTACCTAACCGTCAGTTCCGATCTCCCTTCAGTGCGAGCCGCCCTCAGTGCTGCACTTCCTCAGTGCTGACCTGCTTCAGTGCTGACCCCGCTCAGTGCAGCACTCCCTCAGTGCAGCACTCCCTCAGTGCAGCACTCCCTCAGTGCTGAATCCCCTCAGTGCAGACACCCCTCAGTGTCTAAAATCTCAACTTCACCAAATGACTCAACTTTTGATGTTGTTTTGACTAATGTCCTTATTTCAGCGGGATAAGCATATCAGAAGACCAAAATCTCAATTTCACCAAGACACTCAACTTTTGATGCTGGTTTCACTAAAATGCTTATTTCAGCGAGATAAGCATATCAGAAGACTAAAATCTCAACTTCACCAAAGGAACAAACTTTTGATGCTGATTTAACGAAAATGCTTATTTCAGTGAGATAAGGACCCAAAAGACAAAAATCTGAACTTCACCCAATGACTTCAATGTTGATGCTGTTTTGACTAACATGCTTATTTCACTCATATAAGCACTTCAGGAGACCAAAATCTGAACTTCACCAAATGACTCAAGTTTTGATGTTGTATCGACTGACATGCTTATTTGAGTTAGATAAGCACTTCAGAAGTCAAAAATCTCAAATTCACCAAAGGAACTAAATTTGAACGCTGGTTGGACTAAAATGGTTATTTCAGTGAGACAAACACTTCAGAAATCAAAATTCTCAACTTCAATATCTGTTTTAATTTTTGATACAGTTTTGACTAACATGCTTATTTAACTCAGATAAGCACTTCCGAAGACCAATTATCTCACTTCACAAAAAATGTTTTTGATGTTGGTTTGAATGACATGCTTATTTCATGAGGTAAGCACTTCCGAAGATCAAAATCTCAACTTCACCAAACGACTCAACTTTTGATGTTGTTTTGACTAATGTGTTTATTTCAGCGAGATAAGCATATCAGAAGACTAAAATCTCACCTTCACCAGTTGACCTAACTTTTGATGCTGGTTTATTAAAATGTTGATTTCAGCGAGTTAAGCACCTCAGAAGCCCAAAATCTGAACTTCACCAAATGACTCAATTTTTGATGTTAGTTTGACTAACATGCTCATTTCAACGAGTTGAGCACTTCAGAAGATCAAAATCTCACCTTCTCCAAATGCCACAACTTTTGATGTTGTTTTGACTAATATGCATATTGAGTGAGATAAGCACTTCTGAAGGCAAAATTCTCAACTTCACCAAATGACTTCATTATTTATGCCGGCTGGATTAAAATGCTTAATTCAGCGAGTTAAGCACGTCAGAAGACGTGAATTTGAACTTCACCCGATGACTCAACTTTTGATGCTGTTTTGACTAACGTGATTATTTCAGCGAGATAAGCATATCAGAAGACTAAAATCTCAACTTCAACAGATGACTTAACTTTTGATACTGTTTAAATTAAAATGCTTACTTCAGCGAGTTAACCACCTCAGAAGCCAAAAATCTGAACTTCACGAAACGACTTGATTTTTGATTCTGGTTTGACGAAAATGCTTATTGCTGCGAGGTAAGCACTTCAGAAGATCAAAATCTCAACTTCACTAAATGACTCAAATTTTGATGTTGGATTGACTAACAGGCTTCCTCCAGTGAAATAAACACTTCAGAAGTGAAGAATATCGACTTCACCAAATGACGCAACTTTTAATGTTGTTTTGAGTAACATGCTTATTTGAGTGATGTAAGCACTTCAGAAGACCAAAATCTGAACTTCACTAAATGACTCAAGTTTCGATATTGGTTAGACTAACATGCTTATTTGAGTGAGATAAGCACTTAAGAAGTCAATAATCTCAAATTCACCAAATGCCCTAATTTTTAATGCTGTTTTGACTAACATGCTTATTTCAGTCAGAAAAGCACTTCAGAAAACCAAAATCTGAACTTCAACAAATGACTCAAGTTTGAACGTTGGTTTGACTAACATGCTTATTTCAGCGATTTTTACACTTCAGAAGTCTGAGATCTCGACTTCACCAAAAGACTCAACTTTTGATTCTGGTTGGAATAAAATGTTTATTTCAGCGAGTTGAGCTCTTCAGTAGACCAAAATCTGAACTTCACCAAATGACTCCTGTTTTCATGTTGGTTGGACTAACATGCTTATTTCAGTGAGATAAGCTCTTCAGAAATCAGATATCTCAACTATACCAAATGACTCAACTTTTGATGTTGTCTTGCCTAACGTGCATATTTCAGCGAGATAAGCATATCAGGAGACTAAAATCTGAACTTCACCAAATGACTTGATTTTTGATTCTGGTTAGACTTAAATGCTTATTTCTACGAGGTCAGCACTTCAGAAGAGTAAAAGCTATACTGCATCACAATTTTTTTATGTTCGTTTGACTAACATGCTTATTTCAGCGAATTAAGCACTTCAGAAGATCAAACTCTCAACTTCACCAAATGACTCAACTTTTGATGTTGTTTTGACTAACGTGCTTATTACAGCGAGATAAGCATATCTGAAGACCAAAATCTCTATTTCACCAAGACATTCAAGTTTTGATGCTGGTTTGACTTAAATGCTTATTTCAGCGAGATAAGCATATCAGAAGACTATAATCTCAACTTCACCAATTGACTTCAATTGTTGCTGCTGTTTTGACCTAACTTTGGTCGCTGGTTGGACGAACATGTTTATTTCAGTGAGATTAGCACTTCAGAAAACAAAAATCTCAACTTCACAATCTGTCTTAATTATTGATGCAGTTTTGACTAACATGATTATTTAACTCAGCTAAGCACTTCAGAAGACCAATATCTCAATTCACCAAAAATGTTTGTTTTTGATCTTTGTTTGAAAGACTTTTTTATTTCATGAAGTAAGCACTTCAGAAGATCAAAATCTCAACTTCATGAAATAACTTAATTTTTAATGCTGTTTTTGCTAACATATTTATTTCAGTGAGATAAGCTCTTCAGAAAACCAAAATCTGAACTTCAACAAATGACTCAAGTTTTGATGTTGGTTTGACTAACATGCTTATTTCAGCGATTTAAGCACTTCAGAAGTCAAATATCTCAAAGTCAACAAATGACTTAATTGTTGATGCTGTTTTGACTGACATGCTTATTTCACTCAGATAAGCACATCAGAAGACCAATATCTGACCTTCACCAAATGAGGTATTTTTTGATATTCGTTTGAATGACATGCTTACTTCATTGAGATAAGCACATCAGAAGATCAAAATCTCAACTTCAACAAATGACACAACTTTTGATGTCGTTTTGACTACTTTCAAAAGAGATAAGCATTGCAGAAGTCAAAATCTCAACTTCAACAAGACACAAAACTTTTCATGCTGTTTTGACAACATGCTTATTTCAGTGAGGTAAGCACTTCAGAAGACCAAAATCTTAACTTCACCAACTGACTCAGGTTTTAATGTTGTTATGAGTGACATGCATATTTGAGTGAGATACGCACTTCAGAAGGCCAAAATAAGAACTTCACCAAATGAATCAAGTTTTGATGTTGGTTAGACTAACATGCTTACTTGATTGAGATAAGCACTTCAGAATTCAAAAATCTCAAATGCACCAAGTGACTTAATTTTTAATGAGATTTTGATTAACATGCTTATTTCAGTGAGATAAGCACTTCAGAAAACGAAAATCTGAACTTCACCAAATGACTCAAGTTTTGATGTTGGTTTGACTAACATGCTTATTTCAGCGAATTAAGCACTTCAGAAGTCAAAATTCCCAGCATCTACTAATGAGTTAATTTTTGATGCTGTTTTGACTAACATGCTTATTTCACTCAGATAAGCACATCAGAAGACCAATATCTGAACTTCACCAACTGAGTTAGTTTTTGATGGTGGTTTGAATGACATACTTATTTCATTGAGATAAGCACATCAGAAGATCAAAATCTCAACTTCACTAAATGACACAACTTTTGATGTTGTTTTGACTAACGTGCTTATTTCAGCGAGATAAGCATCGCAGAAGACTAAAATCTCCACTTCAGCAAGACACTCAACATGTTATGCCTTTTTGACAACATGCTTATTTCAGTGAGATAAGCACTTGAGAAGACCAAAATCTGAACTTCACTAACTGACTCAAATTTTGATGTTGGATTGACTAACAGGCTTCCACGAGTGAAATAAGCACTTCAGAAGTGAAGAATTTCGACTTCACCAAATGACTCAACTTTTGATGTTGTTTTGAGTAACATGCATATTTGAGTGAGATCAGCACTTCAGAAGGCCAAAATAAGAACTTCACCAAATGACTCAGGTTTTAATGTTGTTTTGACTAACGTGCTTATTTCAGCGAGATATGCATACCAGAAGACTAAAATTTCAAATTCACCAAAAGACATAACTTTTGATGCTGGTTTGACGAAAATGCTTATTTAAGTGAGGTGAGCAGTACAGAAGTCAAAAATCTCAACTTCAGCAAATGACTTGATTTTTGATGCTGGTTAGACTAAAATGTTTATTTCAGTGATTTAAGCACTTGAGAAGACTAAAATGTGAACTTCACCAAATGATTCAAATTTTAACGTTGATAAGAGTAAAATGTCACCTTCACCAGATGACCTAACTTTTGATGCTGGTTAAATTAAAATGCTTATTTCAGCGAGTTAAGCACCTCAGCAGCCAAAAATCTGAACTTCATCAAATGACACAATTTTTTTATGCTCGTTTGACTAACCTGCTTATTTCAGCGAGTTAAGCATTTCAGAAGATCAAAATCTCAACTTCACCAAATGACTCAACTTCTGATGTTAGTTTGACTAACATGCTTATTTCAGCGAGATAAGCATATCAGAAGATTAAAATCTCAACTTCACCAAAGGACCTAACTTTTGATGCTGATTGGACTAAAATGCTTATTTCAGTGAGATAAGCACTTCAGAAGTAAAAAATCTCAACTTCACAAAATAGAACATACAACATACAACATTACAGCGTAGTACAGGCCCTTTGCCCCTCGATGTTGCGCCTTCCTGTGAAACCAATCTGAATCCCATCTAACCTCAACTATTCCATTATCATCCATATGTTCATCCAACGACCATGTAAATGCCCTTAAAGTTGGCGAGCCTACTACTTTTGCAGGCAGGGCATTCCACGCCCTTACTACTCTCTAATTAACGAACATACCTCTGACATCTGTCCTATATCTATCAACCCTCAAATTAAAGCTATGTCCCCTCCTGCTAGCCATCACCATCTGCGGAAAAAGACTCCCACTGTCACCCTATCTAATCCTCTGATCATCTTGTATGTCTCTATTAAGTCACCTCTTAACCTTCTTCTCTCTAACGAAAACAGCCTCAAGTCCCTCAGTCTTTCCTCATAAGACCTTCCCTCCATACCAGGCAACATCCTGGTAAATCTCCTCTGCACCCTTTCCAATGCTTCCACATCCTTCCTATAAAGTGGTGACGAGAACTGTACACAATACTCCAAGTGCGGCCGCACCAGAGTTTTGTACAGCTGCAACATGACCTCTTGGCTTTGAAACTCAATCCCTCTACCAATAAAACCTAACACACCGTACGCCTTCTTAACAACGCTATGACTTCAATGTTGATGCTGTTTTGACGAACATGCTTATTTCACTCCGATAAGCACTTCAGAAGAACAAAATCTGAACTTCACCACAAGACTCAAGTTTTGATGTTGGTTTGACGAACATGCTAATTTGAGTGAGATAAGCACTTCAGAAAACCAAAATCGGAAGTTCACCAAATGACTCAAATTTTGATGTCGGTTTGACTAACATGATTATTGGAGTGAGATAAACACTTCAGAAGTCAAAAATCTCAACTTCACCAAAGGACCGAACTTTGGACGCTGGTTGGACTAAAATGCTTATTTCAGGGAGATAAGCACTTTAGAAATCAAAAATCTCAATTTCACCATCTGACTTAATTTTTGATGCAGTTTTGACCAGCATGCTTATTTAACTCAGATAAGCACTTCAGAAGACCAAAATCTCACTTCACCAAAAATGTTAGTTTTTGAAGTTGCTTTGATTGACACGCGCATTTCATGCGGTATGCACGTCAGAAGAACAAAATCTCAACTTCACCAAATGACTCAAATGTTGATGTTGGGTTGAATAGCATGCTTATTTCAGCGATTTAAGCACTTCAGAAGTCAAAAATCTCAACATCAACAAACGACTTAATTTTTGATGCTGTTTTGACGAATATGCTTATCTCACTCAGATAAGCACATCCCAAGACCAATATCTGAATTTCACCAAAAGAGTTAGTTTTTGATGTTGATTTAGCTAACATGCTTATTTCATTGAGATAAGCCCTTCAGAAGACAAAAATCTACACTTCACCAAATGACTCAATTTTTGCTGTTAGTTTGACGAACATGCTCATTTCAGCGAGTTAAGCACTTGAGATTATCAAAATCTCAAATTTTCCAAATGACACAAGTTTTGATGCTGTTTTGACTGTCGTGCTTATTTCAGCGAGATAAGCATAACAGAAGACCAAAATCTCAACTTCAACAAGACTGTCAACTTTTTATGCTGTTTTGATAACATGCTTGTATCAGTGAGATAAGAACTTCAGAAGAGCAAAATTTCAACTTCACTAAATGACTCAAATTTTGATGTTGGATTGACTAACAGGCTTCCTCCAGTGAAATAAGCACTTCAGAAGTGAAGAATCTCGACGTCACCAAATGACTCAACTTTTGATGTTGTTTTGAGTAACATGCATATTTGAGTGAGATAAGCACTTCAGAAGGCCAACATAAGAATTTCACCAAATGACTCAAGTTTTGATTTTGGTGAGACAAACATGCTTCCTTGAATGAGATGAGCACTTCAGAAATCAAAAATCTCAACTTCAACAAATGACTTAATTTTTAATGCTGTTTTAACTAACATGCTTAATTCAGTGAGCTGAGCACTTCAGAAAACCAAAGTCTGAACTTCACCAAATGACTCAAGATTTAATGTTGGGTGGACTAACATGCTTATTTCAGCGATTTAAGCACTTCAGAAGTCAAAAATGTCAACGTCTACAAATGACTTAATTTTTGATGCTGTTTTGACTAAAATGCTTATTTCACTCAGATAAGCACATCAGAAATCCACTATCTGAACGTCACCAAATGAGTTACTTTTTGATGTTGGTTTGAATGACATGCTTATTTCAGTGACATAAGCACTTCAAAAATTAAAAATCTCAACTTCACCAAATGACTCAACTTTCGATGTTGTTTTGACTAATGTACTTATTTCCGCGAGATAAGCATATCAAAGACTGACATCTCAACGCCACCAGATAACCTAACTTTTGATGCTGATGAAATTAAAATGTCTATTTCAGCGAGTTAAGCACTTCAGAAGATCAAAATCTCAACTTCCCCAAATGACTCAACTTTTGAATTTGTTTTGACCAACGTGCTCATTTCAGCGAGATCAGCATAGCAGAAGACAAAAATCTCAACTTCAACAAGGCACTCAACTTTTTATGCTGTTTTGACAACATGCTTACTTCAGTGAGATAAACACTTCAGAAGACCAAAATCTCAACTTCACCGAATGACTTAATTTTTGATGCTGGTTGGATTAAAAAGCTTATTTCAGCAAGTTCAGCATTTCAGTCGACATAAATCTGAACTTCACCAAATGACTCAAATTTTTATTTTGTTTTGACTAACGTTCTTATTTCAGTTAGATAAGCATATCAGAATACCAACATCGCAACTTTGCCAAAAGATTCAACTTTTGATGCTGGTATGACTAAAATGCTTATTTCAATGAGATAAGCACTTCAGAAGTCAAAAATCTCAACTTCACTAAATGATTTAATTTATTATGCTGTTTTGACTAACATTCTTATTTCACTCAGATAGGCACTTCAGAAGACGAAAATCTGAACTTCACCAAATGATTGTAGTTTTGATGTTGTTTTGACTAACATGCTTATTTCAGCGAGTTAAGCACTTCATTAGGCTAAAATCTCAACTTCAGCAATTGACACAACTTTTGTTGCTGGTTGATTTAAAATGCATATTTCAGCGAGTTAAGAGCTTCAGAAAACAAAAATCTCAACTTCACCAAAGGACCAAACTTTTGATGCTGATTTGTCTAAGATGCTTATTTCAGTGAGATAAGCACTTCAGAAGACCAAAATCTCAACTTCACCAAATGACTTCAGTGTTGATGCTGTTTGGACTAAGATGCTTATTTCACGCAGATAAACACTTCAGAGACCAAATCTGAACTTTACCAAATAACTCAAGTTTTGGTGTTGGTTTGACTAACATGATCATTTGAGTGAGATAAGCACTTCAGAAATCAAAAATCTCAACTTCACCATCTGACTTAATTTTTGATGCAGGTTTGACTAACATGCTTATGTCACTCAGATAAGCACGTCAGAAGACCAAAATCTGAACTTCACCAATTGACTCAAGTTTTGGTGTTGGTTAAACTAACATGGTTATTTGAGTCAGACAAGCAGTTCAGAAGTCAAAAATTTCAACATCACCAAATGATTCAACTTTTGATGTTGTTTTGAATAACATGCTTATTTCTGCGGGTTAAGCAATTCAGAAGGCAAAAATCTAAACTACACCATGTATTTTAATTTTTAATCCTGGTTAGATTAAAATGCTTATTTCAGCGACATAAGCGTTTCAG
>NW_025972005.1:0-3930 GCF_021869965.1 Rhincodon typus
GAAACTACCTATTACGACCAGAATAAATGGAATGACTTACCAGTTCCTGACGGAGGGAAGAAACTGGGGGCTGAGAGAGAAAGAGAAAGTAAGACAGGAGAATCTCCATCCCCTTTCCGATAAGCTCTGTTACTCACAATGCTCCCACTTCACACTCTGTGCAGATGAGGTGTCACTGTGGGGTCATCCTTTGATTTTGCCTGAAAAAAAAATCCAAGCTTCCAAAAATCAGTTTTATGTATATTAACCTATTTTTGGAACCAACCTGTTCAGAGATGTTATTACACACCTCTGGAGCAGGTGGGACTTAAACCCAGGTCCCCCAGTACCAGTACCAGGAGTAGGGACACTCTCTCTGCACCACAAGAGCCCTTTGTAACAGGGTGTTTGATTGAGGGCATGGTGGCTCAGTGGCTAAGTGGTTAGCGCTGCTGCCTCACAGCACCAGGGACCTGGGTTCAATTCCAGCCTCAGGTGACCGTCTGTGTGGAGTTTGCATATTCTCCCTACGTCTGCGTGGATTTCCTCCGGGTGCTCTGGTCTCCTCCCACAGTCCAAAGGTGTGCAGGTTAGGGTGGGATTGGCCGTGCTAAATTACCCCATAGTGCCCAGGGATGTGCAGGTTAGGGTGGATTGGCTGTGCTAAATTGTCCCATAGTGCCCAGGGATGTGCAGGTTAGGGTGGATTGGCCGTGCTAAATTGCCCCATAGTGCCCAGGGATGGCACTAGGCTACAGTTGCATAGCGATGAGTGCTTACTGACATCAGCCTGTTGCAATGTCATTATTTATCATGGTCTCCAGGAGCCGATATCTGTCATCACAGACATGACTTTTCAATCTCATTTCAAACAGGGACGCTGCATCACAACCATTAATTCATTCACAGACTGAAAACAAAGGCAAATATGTTGGGAGAGTGTTTTAATTCATTCACGGGATGAGGGCGTCGCTGGCTAGGCAGCATTTATTGCCCATCCCTAATTGCCCAGAGGGCAGTTAAAAGTCAACCACATTGCTGTGGGACTGGAGTCACATGTAGGCCAGACCAGGTAAGGATGGCAGTTTCCTTCCCTAAATGGCATTAGTGAACCAGATGGGTTTTTCCCAACAATGCATTCATGGTCATCATTAGATTCTTAATTCCAGATTTTTGTTCAATTCAAACTCCACCATCTGCCATGGCAGGATTCGAACCCGGGTCCCTAGAACATTGCCTGGGTCTCTGGATCTCAGGCTGGGTCTCAGTCCAGCGAGAGTACCACACGGCTGTCCCCTCCCATCTGGGTGTATCTGTCTGGGAATGTGTATCAGGGAGTGAGTCCATGAGTGTGACCCTGGGGAGTTTCTGCATATTCATCTGCACATTTAATGTTCAAAATAGAAACTTCATTCCAACCCCTCAATCAGCTTCCAGTCTGTAACTCACTCCCAGGTGTCTGTTATTCTATACATAAACTACCCTGAACCCCTCAATTAGATTCCAGTCTATAACTCACTCCCAGGTGTCTGTTATTCTAAATATATACTCTGAACCCCTTGATTAGATTCCAGTCTGTAACTCACTCCCAGGTATCTGTTATTCTATATATAAACACCCTGAATCCCTTGATTAGATTTCAGTCTATAATTCAGTCCTAGGTATCTGTTTTTCTATATATAAACCACCCAAACCCCTTGAATAAATTCCCAACTGTAACTCACTCTCAGATGTGTGTTATTCTGTATATAAACCACCCTGAACAGCTCAATTAGATACTAGTCTGTAACTCCTCCTGGTATCTGTTATTCAATATGTAAACCAAAATGAAACTTTTGATTAGATTCCAGACAGTAACTCATTTCTGGGTATCTGTCATTCTATGTATAAACCCATTGATTAGATTCCTGTCTGTAATTCTCTCTGATGAATCTGTTATTTTATATATAAACCAACATGAACCACTCGATATTAGTTTCCAATCTGTAACTCACTGTGGATTTTAAGCTAATGTGCTGTTGTGGTTCTTGGAATGCTTCTGCCCTCTGGTGGCTCTTGAAGGAATCATTGATGTCAAGAGCAGTTTAGTTTTTGGGAAACTTTTCGGGTTGGCACATTTGGTAACAGATCCCAAGTGGGAGAATGAACCAACGGTGTTCAAGAAGTCATGGCTCTCTGTCTCCCAGATTTGTGACTCCTCCTCTGTATTATCTGTTTCTCTCTTTAGATCTCTGCAATATCAAAAGAGACCATTCAGCCCCACTATGCTAGTTGGCACTTTGAAAGGGCTACTGTTTTTATTCTTTATATGGATGGTGCAGCTGACGTTTTGGTCAATGGTAACTCCCAGGATGTTGATCGTGGGGAACTCAGTGATGGTTAGATGGTTCTCTTGTTGGAAAAAATTTCTGTCCAGCGTGAATGTAGCAGAAACCTCAGCAGGAGGCTGACAAATCTTTTGGACAAATTCATCCTCAATTTCTTGAACGTTACTGAAAAGAGAGACATGCTGCTGAAGGCTTTCATCTGGATTAACGCAAGAATGCCAAATTTCAACTTTTCACGACAGATTGTACTCCAAGGAGAAAAGGATAATGATTGGTTTGCAAGTCAACTGTGTTTGAAGCAAGCCATGGGATTTCTAAGTTCCCCAAGTTAACCATGAATTGTGTGCTGCTGTGAGGTTCTGCCTACCATACAATCGGGCAATGTGTTATATGAATTTTAGTGCTGGTGTGATGCCAACTATGTCGGCTCTATGTTCCAGTGGTTGGCTAACACAAAATGTCTACTTCTCTAACGGTTCGTAAGCGGTAGCGTACAGGCTATATTCAACCAACTGCCCCTTGCAAAACACATGGCTGTTAGACATGATTGAGCAGCAGTTGGCAAACAATCCAGAGTCCACCCACAGCTACTCTGACAATAAATTTAAGGTAATAAATTCGGTTTGTAACGTGGCCCCTTTACATTTGTGGGAAGTGACTTATGTTCACACATAAGGAGCCATTCTCTGAAAACTGTATGAGCACACACAAATCTCAAAACAACGCTCCTACTTTGAGACATCATCCACTTCACAACTGGAAAGTCTGCGTGTACGCTGGCATGGAGAGTATATGAATGGCAACATGAGCAACCAATTCATTACCATCAGTGAAACTCACAACACAGGGTCTCATTTGCATTTGCTGTAATTGACATACTTTCATGTGCAGGGACCAATCCTCTGCAAACAAAAGGTATACATTCAGGCCTTGCATCCTTCTTAAACTGCAGAGGAACATGGTAGACCAATAGTTCCCCATTGCATTCATCTTGGTAATCAATCAGTGTCCCCTTTCAACTGCGTTATAAATTGTTGTTCCCTTCATGTATTTGTCCTGGATTTCTGCAAGACCATCATAGCTTCAGCAGAAAGCACGGAAACACTCTTGTACACAGCGCACAACAATGAAAACAACCTGCATTCATATGGTGCCTATAACACAGCAAAATATCTGCAAATACTTTACAGGACTGCTGGCAAATGTAGGTTTGAGGGTATGTAATATAGGAGGAGAATTGGCAAGACAGAGAGGTTTAGGGAGGGAATTCCAGAGCTCAGGGACCCAGGGAGCTAAAGGCATGGCTACCAAAGGTAGAGTGATGGGATTTAGGGGATGCACCAGAGTGTTGAATTGGATGAACACGGATAACCAGGGAGACAAATAAAGAGATACCCAAACACCAATACACTCTCATAGAGTCATACAGCATGGAAACAAACCTTTCAGTCCAACCCGTCCATGCCGACCAGGTATCCTAAATTAATCCAGTCCCATTTGCCAGCATTTGGCCCATATCCCTCTAAACCCTTCCTATTCATGTACCCATCCAGATGCCTTTTAAATGTTGTCATTGTACCAGCCTCCACCACTTCCTCTGGCAGCTCATTCCACACACGCACCA
>NW_025972005.1:4030-10000 GCF_021869965.1 Rhincodon typus
GATGTGCAGGTTAGGGTGGATTGGCCGTGCTAAATTGCCCCATAGTGTCCAGGGATGTGCAGGTTAGGGTGCATTGGCCAAGGGATTTCTTCAGTCCTGAGGAAGGGTAATACCCGAAACGATGACTGCTCCTTTCCCCCAGATGCTGCCGGGCCTGCTGTGTTCTTCCAGCCTCCTGTTTGTCTACCCTCGATTCCAGCATCTGCTGTTTTTAATGTTTTATGTTTTCGTCCAATCATGGGAATTGCAGGGTAACAGGGATTGGGGGGGGGAGGTGGCATGCTCTTCGAAGGGTCAGTGTGTACACAGTGGGCCGAATGGCCTGCTTCCACACGGTGGGGATTCTGTGATATCATCACTCAACCTCCTACTCTCCGCTGAGAAACGTCCCAGCATTTCCAGTCTATTTTTATATCTCAAACCCACCATTCCTGGCAACGTCCTGGCAAATCTTTTCTGAATCCTCTCCAGTTTAATCCTTCCTATAGCACAGCTGTACACAGTGCTCCAGAAGAGGCCTCACCAACGTCCTGTACAACCCCAACATGACGTCCCAACTCCTATACTCAAAGGTCTGAGCAATGGTGCTAAACACCTTCCAGCATCACTCCCTACTCTTGTATTATATGCTTCAGCTAGTAAAAGCAAAACCCACACAACCTTCTAACTACCTCATTCCTCCTATCCCTGCTGCTTTCGGGGATCTGTGGAAATGCGCACCAAGGTTCCTCTGATCCTTTGCACTTATCAGTGAAGGAGAGAAAGAAATGATTTGATTTGGTTCATTTTTTTGACACTCGCTTTGCAATGTTCGTTTTGGCTCGCAATTACCCAAATACATCTCCAAATTTAGACCTGCCACTCAAACCGGGCTCGACAGAAAGCGCTCTGCAATTCAGTTTCCAAATAACTTAGCATTTCTTTTTTGATGTGTTCAGATCTACAATGCAACCCGACTTACTGTCCTCTGCTTCTGTTCTCTGCTTGGCTCGTAAGAACTGAAAACTTGTCAATTCCTTTTTTCCCCTTTTGTCAGAAGGCAACAACTCTGAGAGCCCGAAGGGCTCTTTTAAAAGCCTGGATAAAGACCTTTCAGCCCATCGTGTCCGTGCCAGTCGTCTGTTCTAATCCCATTTCCCCTGCACTTGGCTCGCAGCCTTACATAATGCGATGTTTCGAACGTTCATCTAAATAATCCTTACAATATGAGGATTCCTGTCTTGTTGGGTCTCTTGGGCAGCATCGTCTGGATGGAGAGCATCCCCTAGATGGAAGAATTTATCCTCAGATCTGTTCCAGATCTCTCACACTTACCTAGAAACTGCACCCCACTCCCCCCCCACCTGCTGTCTGAACTTTCTCCTAAAAGAAAGGTGCTCCCACCCCTATCTCTGCTCCTGTTCTGAAATTCTCTTTTCAAATACCCCTTTGCCAAAAGCAGCCAGTGGCCAAATTGCATTGACGTAGCACCCAAAAAAAAACGGCCAAAGGTGCTTCACCTGAGCAGGCACACTTTGGCAGTGAAAGCCAAACGTATCAGGGAGCAAGAAAGGTCAGTTTTACCAAGGACATCTTGAAAGAGGAGAAAGAGAGAGAGGGAGGGAGGGGGAGAGGGTGAGGTTTAGGGAGTGGGAACGGAACCCTATGCCCCAGGCAGGTGAAGAAACAGCAGAGCGATGGGGAGGGTTGAGAGGCCAGAATTCGGAAGAGCTCAGCAAACTCCAAGGGCTTTAGAGGAGGTTGGGAGACCGTTGTTTGAGTGGAACGGGGAAGTTGAAGACCAGGACGAAAATTTTATAATTGAGCCGTCGCCAGAATGGGAGTGTGCGGAGGGCAGAGAGAACAGGTAAGGGAGCACGGTGGAGGTGGGGAAGCGGGATGCGGAGCGACCTTGAACATAAGCAGTAGAGGCCTGTGCGACCCAAAGTCAAAGAAAGTCCACTTCCCAGGGGAAGATCAGCAGGGATCTGGGAATGCTCTGCCAACAAGGCGGAGGGTCCTCACTACAGAGGGATTGTCTGATGAGTAAAGGCTAGTAACTGAAAGGCAGGAACATGATGCTCATTGTCAGCACTGGTTGCACAGCTGCGGGCTACAGCTGTGTTCGCAGACGAACTGGAGTCGAGTGTCAGCGTGCAATTGGAGGAAGAGGTTTGGAGGGACGGGCGAGCTGGAAGAGTTGGTTACAGCCTAGAAATGAAGAGCTGCTATAGGGCCATTCAGCTCCTTCAAGCCTTTCAACATGATTAGGGCTCACTAGAATGATCCCTAGTGTGGAGGGATTGGCTCATGAGCAAAAGGTAAACAGGTTGGGACTCTACTCACTGGAGTTTAGAAGAATGTGAGGTGACCTCATAGGGGATAGACAGGGTTAATGCTGAGGAGGATGTTTCCCCTCCCCATGGGAGGGTCTGGGACCAGAGGGCACAGTCTCAGAGTAAAGGGGCACCAATTTTAGACTGAGATGAGGAGGAATTTCTTCTCTCAGAGGGTTGGGAGTCTTTGGAACTCCTTGCCACCGAGAGCTGTGGGGGGCAGAGTCCTTGTGAAGTTTTAAGGCTGGGATAGATAAGTTCTCAATCAGTGGGATCAAGGGTTACGGGGAAAGGGCAGGAAAATGAGGGAATGTCTGATCAGCGGTGATCCTATTGTATGGCGGCGCAGGTCCTAACGGGCCGAATGGCCTGCTCCTGCACCTATTTCTGATAATGTGATAGTGTCCCCAAGCTCCAGGTTTCACAGAGTGTTCCTGGAGAGCAAGAACCTTGTTTAACAACCTCCTCCCTGTATCTCGTCCCTCATCCTTCCTGGCCAGCTGAGATTGAGTGCCAACGACGCAACGAAACGTTGGGCCGTTGCCCATTGGCAATGAGGCATCTCTGATTTAATCCTTTCATGGGCTGACCGTGGGGGAAGAGGGCATCGCTGGGCAAGGTCAGCACTCAGTGCCCGGTCCCAATCGAAATGTGACCACTTCCTGTGGACCACCTTCTGTGAGCGGTCAAGCCTCAACCACATCGCGTTGCGCGTAGGCCCGAAAGCGCCAAATATCCTCCTCCGATGGGCGACAAAGGGATCAAAGGGCATGGGACTGGACAGAACGGCAACTGGGTCGGAGGATCAGCCAAGAATGGTCGAAGGGGGTTGGGGAACAGGCTCAGAAGGGCTGAATGGCTGACTCCCACTCTCGTTTCCCACATTTCCCCACATCATCACGCTCACTTGGTTTTAAGATCGCGCTAGGAGGGCTCGGGGAGGGGAAGGGAAAGGTCACGAGGCGGAGGACGGGAGTGGGGCAACAGGAGTTTGCACAGTGGTCTTGCCTTGCGTGGTACATGGAGGTGGGGACGGTGGGAATGAGCATTGCTGTTTTCAATTGGAAATGAATCCCCGGCCCTCATCTCCCACCATCTCGTTGACAAAGTGGGATTTGCCCAGTTCCCCAGGGAGGTAACGCTGCAGCTGTATAGGGTCCTGGTGAGGCCACACCTGGAGCACTGTGTACAGTTTTGCTCTCCTTACTGGGAAAGGATGTGCTGGCACTGGAGGGGGTGCAGAGGAGGTTCACTAGGTTGGTTCCAGAGTTGAGGAGGTTGGCTTATGGGGAGAGATTGAGTAGACTGGGACTGTGCTCGTTGGAATTTAGAAGAATGAGGGAGAATCTTAGAGAAACATATAAAGTTATGAAGGGAATAGATAAGATAGAAGCAGGGAGATCATTTCCACTGGCGGGTGGGACGAGAACAAGGGGGCATAGCCTCAAAATAAGGGGGGAGCAGATTTAGGACTGAGTTGAGGAGGAACTTCTTCACCCAAAGGGTTGTGAATCTGTGGAATTCCCTGCCCAGTGAAGCAGTTGAGGCTGCCTTATTTAATGTTTTTAAGGCGAAGATAGATCAATTTTTGAATAGTAAAGGGATTAAGGGTTATGTTGAGCTGAGGCCACAAAAAGATCAGCCATGATCTTATTGAATGGAGGAGCAGTTTTGGTGGGCCAGATGGCCTACTCCTGCCCCTAGTTCTTATGCTCTTATCCGAGTTCCAATGGCAGGGCTAGATGAGGGAGCACGGTGGTTCAGTGGTTAGCACTGCTACCTCACAGCACCAGGGACCCACATTCGATCCCACCCTCGGGCGACTGTCTGTGTGGAGTTTGCACATTCTCCCCGTGTCCGTGTGGGTTTCCTCCGGATGCTCCGGTTTCCTCCCACAGTACAAAGATGTGCAGGTTAGGGTGGTTTGGCCATGCAAAATTGTCCCATAGTGCCCAGGGATGTGCAGGTTAGGGTGGATTGGCTGTGCTAAATTGTCCCATAGTGCCCAGGGATGTGCGGGTTAGTCATGGGAAATGCATGGATGGGATGCTCTTTGGAGGGGCAGTGTTGGTTGAATGGCCTGCTTCCACACTGTATGGATTCTATGAACAGAGCAAAGATGCAAATTCAGGCTGAGAACCATCAATACAAATCCCAGCTCGAGAGGGGCTGGTCAGCGTTATGAAGGACCTTCTGAAATAGTCTCGTTTTACAGCGAGTCAAGGAGACAGATGATTATTTACCAATCCACTGGGATACTCGAAATCAATAAATGGCTGCTTTTTCCAGTAAATAAAACCACAGAAGGGAGCTCTTTCTTCTCAACCCCTTATCACGGAATCCTTTAAAGTCATTTGTTTTTGGATAGGGCAAGGGGGTGGAAAGGCAGTGTTGAGAGCGTACATCAGGGAATCAAGGGGCCAAATGACCAACTCCAGGCCACAGGATGGATGTGAGCCTCTTCAGTGATTGTCAAAGCTGAGGCTGTCACATGTCCAGCTACAGAGTCAGGTCAGATAATCCCGCGTGAAACATCGATGTTGCTGGGGCTGGAGGGTTTGAGCTATAGGGAGAGGCTGGATAGACTGGGGCTATTTTCCCTGGAGCGTCGGAGGCTGAGGGGTGACCTTGTAGAAGTTTATAAAATCATGAGGGCCATGGATAGGGTGAATAGCCAAGGTCTTTTCCCCAGGTTTGGGGGAGTCCAAAACTAGGGGGCGTAGGTTTAAGGTGAGAGGGGAAAGATTTAAAAGGGACCTAAGGGGCAACTTTTTCACACAGTGGGTGGTGCATATGTCTAATACTGGAAAGCACGCTTTAAGGTGAGAGGGTGAAAAGTTTAAAGGAGATGTGAGGGGCAAGTATTTTTTTCAAAATCATGCGAGGTGTGGATATGGGGAATTGCCAAGGTCTTCTTTTGTCCCCAGGGTAAGGGATTCCAAAAGTAGAGGATGTAGATTCAAGGTGAAAGGGGACCTAAGGGGTAACACTTTCACACAGAGGGTGGTGCGTGTATGGAACGAGCTGCCAGAGGAAGTGGTGGAGGCTGGTACAATTACAACATTTAAAAGGCATCTGGATGGGTACATGAATAGGAAGGGTTTAGAGGGATATGGACCAAATGCTGGCAAATGGGACTTTGGATCTTCAGATTTCATGCATAATTAGACAGGGATGGTGGCACAGGTATGTTCAGATCAGACTCACAATGGCTCTATTTCAGAACTTTTCCTCTCTGGGAACTGTGCCAGGAATCTTGCTTCCCAGAGGCCATTCCCAGTGCCAGCAATTTGCTGCGGTGTGAGACCAGGAGGAGGCCTTTCAGCCCTCATCACCTCAGTGGGAACACGGTTCATTCTCCTCCTATCCCTCCCTGAATACAAATGTATGGTTACTGGTCCCGATGGGGTTAGATTAGCGACCATAGGCTCATGGGGAGTGAGGGTCCCAGACCCCACTTTGGAAGTCGGATTCTCAGATCTTTCTCTCCTGTCCTTGTAGCCCTGCAGGGCAGCATCGCCCAGTGTTTGTCCCCATCGCGCGCTAAACTTCTCAAGGACAGGAAGCAGAGAGACGTCCTCACTTGGAGAGTGTGGGATTCTCTGCCACAGACAGCGTTCGGGATCGAAACATGGAAAATTTCCCAGAAGGAATT
>NW_025972006.1:0-10000 GCF_021869965.1 Rhincodon typus
GTGTTCATCCAGCTCTACACCTTGTTATCTCAGACTCCAGCATCAGCAATTCCTACTATCTCTGAGTACAGTTAGGGAACCGGATTACAACAACCCTGAAGAAATTACACAGCTCAGGAAACATCAGCAAGTTAGGCTACCAAAAAATGAAGCCAGAAGGATCCAACACACTCCAGTTCTATGGACTCCCTAAGGTACCCAAGCCAGGCGTCCCCCTCAGACCCATTGTCTACCAGGCACACCAACATATAGACTAGCCAAAGAGCCATAACGGAAACTGAAATACATAGTCGACAACACTACCCACTCCATCCACTCCTCCCAAGAATTCCTCAACATCGTCAAGGACACCAGAATAAAGGAGGGCGAGATAATGGCATCCTTCGATGTAACAGCACTATTTAATCCATAAACATCGACCTAGCCAAAGAGACAATTGCCACAATGTTGGACAAATCAGGAAGCCAGACATCCCATGAACCAACAGCATCAACAAGGACAGCACCCTGAAACTTCTGGATCTGGGCCTCACAAACCACTTCACCATCAACAGCCATATATTTAGACAAATCAACGGAACACCAATGGGATCCCCAATATCAGGACTGATAGCAGAAGCAAAGATTAGAACAGACAGCTCCCCACTATACAACCCAAACTCTGGGTCCACTATGTAGATGGCACCTTTGTGATTATCGAATGCACAAGATTAGGAGAAACCCACCGACACATAAACAACATCCTCACCAGAATAAAATTCACAAAAGAGGAGGAGAATAATAACTGACTAACCTTCCTGGACATAATGGTGGAACGTAGGAACAATGGGGAACTCCAGACTAGCATATACAGAAAGACCACACATATGGACCAGATAATTAATTACACCAGCAACCACCCCAACAACTGTAACGGAGCTGCATCAGGACATTATTCAAATGGGCCACAACACACTGCAGCAATCCAGAATTGCGCAAAGCAGAACAGGAGCACTTATACAGAACTTTTAAAAGGAATGGATACCCAAAAAACCCATAAATTCACTGTTACCTGTGATCCAGCTTTCCAAGCAGCATTCCTTCCAAATCAACTTTATGCAATAAACAAGCCACCTCTGATTCACCAACCAACCAAGAACAGCAAGTTAGCAAAGAAGGAGGGAAATTCAACAGGCACACTGGTAGCCATCACAGCAGCTGGGGTGTGGCTTATGCTGAGGCAAAAGCCTCAAAGGAGGGCAAAGTGACATAGGCTCGAGAAAAGGCTGAAGGAACTCATAGCCACATCTGCGCCAAACTGTCATGGCAGTCTCCGGGAGCTAGCTTTTGCAATGGCAAGCCTCGCCTGCAAACGCCTTCAGGCCTGCTGATTATACCAGTAAATGGTCAGATTGCATCTTAGTATCATGAAGCAATAAATCTCCCACCTTCACTGAGTAGCTCATTCTGGCACAACGTGGTGCCTTTATGATGTTATCAAAAGTGCATTGCCTTATGAAATATGCTACTACTCTTCCCATTTAACAAGGTTAATTAACTACTACTACCACTGTTGACTTTGGACACCACAGCCAAGATATCTCTGGAATAGTGGCAGGAGACAGGAACATATCAGAAGAAAGAAACAACCTCCCGATCTCTTGGCTTACTTCCACCTCCAAACCTACCTCTTTGGTACAACCTCTCCCCTAATTTCTATATACATCATTAAGTCTGCCACAATTAAAATGATTAGTATTTGTTTCTTTCATATGTCGGATATACTGAATCTTTAACGAAGTCAAAATTTGAACTTGCATAGCACAGGAAAACATAGTGAATATCTTTGCTATGCAAAAGATGCAACACCAATCAATAAAGTACTGTAGAAAGTAATTAGTGTTTGTGATTTTCTCCCCCTGATGTGTGTATTTTTCACCTGGACACTGACTGTGCCAGCCTCAACAGATGGAGTTCCAGCGTGTAGCCTATTGATTAATATTAAAGTTTCAGTACACCCTTTGGAGATATTCGCTTGCTGCATACACACGTATGAGATGCTCATTTATTCATTACAGTTTTTTTTGAAGTCTCCACAGGGATGGTTGAAAGCAGTTTTTTTAAAAATAAGGTTTAAACAGCTACTGAATAGAATCTGACTTGCCTTTGTGCAGATGTAACATCTCTGCCTGATACATAAGTGCAAATGTAGTAAAATTCCATTGACAATCCACTTCACATTCATTCAATTCCCAGTTATTAACAGCCAAATCAGCATTGTTCTAAGGTAACATACTGTTTATCTACAGTGGTGGTGTTTCAGGAGAGAGTTCACAAAGATCTCTTGAAAGCAATGCAATATCATTTTTGATTGCTAATGGTTCAAAGAGAATGATGCATTCCCACGACTTCATCACTCACTGTGCTACATGTCATTTGTACAATAGCTGTGCTCTGTGTGGTGAGAATGCAAAGCTGCATTTTTTTGCTGGTTGGATTACTTTCATGAAGCTAACAGATAAATCAGACAAATAGTACCTCAGAAGGAAATCACCAACACTTGATATCTGTGCTGGAAACAGATCTTTGATTGGAGTTATTTTGTTTAATTCAGTTTCTCCCATTTTTTATCATTTTAAAAATACTTATCCAATTCTATTTTAGATAATGTAATGAACTCAGCCTTACCATCCAGGTTTAGCAAAGTGTATATTTCTACCTCGCCTCTTGTCCATGTAATAATAACCCTGTGCCACAGACCATTATTATAAATTACCAAAAACAATTCACCATCCTTTCCAATTCTTTAAAATTTTGAAAACCTTCATTAGACTTCCCCTTGACTTTCTCTGTTCCTTTGGCAAAAAATATTCCCTATCTTTTCTACATTACTATAACCTCATATTCCTGACATCCATTTGGATGAGTCAGAGGATTCATACTTATTAGATTAGGAAGTCTCTACATTTGGCAGGTATTGGCCTACATTGGTGCATTCCTCTGAATGTTAACACAGGGAGATAACAGAGGAGGGACCTCAGCCTGACATCTGGCTCCCACACACCCCCATCCCAGTTGACTTCAACCTGACCTGACCAAATCCCACCAGCTGAATCCTTTCTTAATCCCCTCACTAACTCCAACCCTCCCAACAATCCCAATCCTAGTTCCCACTGACCCTCCAATGCCCTCCTGACCCCAACTCCTCTCCAATGATCACGACCCTGTAGCCCCACACTATCCAAAATCCACCTTATTTACCTATAACATTACCCACCTACCAAGCTACACACCTGCTACTCTGCTCAGCTGCCACCATATAAACCTATCACCCTGCTATCCTATCCACTTGCTACCTTACCTCATAACCACCTACATCATCACCTTTCCCCTTACCTATTTACATACCTACACATTCACCTAGACACTCTCACTAACATACTGAGACTACCCACGGCTTTTAAACTTACCATACTGCAGCTAGTTACATAAAAACAGGAATGGCTTCTGCACAGATTCTCCTCACTGCACCCTCTGAGGATTCCTGTGCTGACTGGATTTGTAACGATCATACTTTGGACAATTTGGGCTGACAAGTGACAACTAACATTCATGCTATACAAATGCCATGCAATGATCATCTCTAGTAAGAGACAATCTAATCACTGCCCCTTGACATTCAATGGTGTTACCATCATTGAATCATCCACCATCAACACCTTGTGGATACCATTGACCAGAAATTCAACTGGACTCGTCAAATAAACGCAGTGTTTGAGAGCTAGTCAGATGCTTGGAATACTGCAGCATATGTATCACCTTGTGACTTCCCAAAGCCTATCCACCAACTACAATTACAAATCAGGAGCATGATGGAATACTCCCCTCTTGTCTGGATGTGTGATCCTCCAACAACACCTAAAAGGCTTAACACAATCCAGGACAAACCAACTCACTTGATTGATACCATATTCCATCAGCATCCACTCCCTCCACCACCGATGCTTGATAGCAGCAGTGAGTACCATGTACAAGATGCACTACAAAAATTCACCAAAGATCCTTAGATAGCACCTTCCAAATACATGACCACTTTCATCTAGAAGAACAAGGGTAGTGGATACCTGGGACCACCACTTGCATGTCACCCTCCAAGCCACTCTCCATGCTGACTTGGATATATATTGCCGTTTCTTCACTGTAGCTGGGTCAATATCCTGGAATTCCTCCTTAATGGCATTGTGGATCAACTTATAGCATGTGGACTGCAACAGTTCAAGAAGGCAGTTCATCCACCACCTTCTCAAGGGCAACTAGTGACAGGCAATAAAATGCTGACAAGCCAGTGATGCCCACATCCCACAAATAAATTTTTAAAAATTAACCCAAAAAGTCATAGAAAGATAAATAGAGATCTGCAGCACAGAAAAAGGCCCCTGGGCCCATCACATTTGTGTCTGGCTGTGCATATCAATGAAGTCCCTGGCTGCTGACATCACAGGGTCCTCTCTTGCCTGGGATGAGCAGGTGCCTGGTCTCCGAGTGCCAATGACCTGGGTGTTTCACCCCCAACCAGCAGCGGGGATATGCCAGTGAAGTGCTCACCAGTAGGTGCTCCTGGCTGTGATCCTGCTGACATACCTATCAAGGTGTCAGTACCTGATTTGGTTTGGTAGGAGGGGGGCATGAGGGTTCAGGAGGCAGACTTGCTGTTGTTTCATTTGAGACATTTCTTCCTCAGAGTGGCAGGAGGGTATGTCTTTTCGGGTTAGCCTTTTGATGGCAGGAACTGTGGACATCCTGCTGGTGCCTTCAGGAAACAAAAGAGCAAGGGATGATGATGAAGGGGTACACAATGTTGTGTGTGTGTGTGTGTGTGTGTGTGTGTGTGTGTGAGAGCAAATGCTAGAACCATGCACGGGAGCTCCAACTGCCAATGGCCTTTTTAGAGTGGTGCTGGTGCCAAAGCTGCTGATATATTCCAAAGTATCTTGTCATCAGTGATTTCATCTGGCTATGGTAAGTGGGAACATCAGATCAGCACTGGATGAGGGGGCTCCATATGGGGCACAGTATATAGATCATGAAGCTGGTTGGGGACAATAATGCAAGAAAACTCACTCCACCTTGCAGAGAGAAGTTCTCCATGAAATTTGATTCAAAAAAATGCTAAAATTCAGCCCTACATAATCTCTGTTGCAATGTAGGAAAGATGGTTGCCAATATGCACAGTATGTCAGTATGTGCAGGATAATAATGATGAGATAATCTGCTTTTGTGAAGCTGACTGAGAAATGAAGGCAGGATGCTTGGGAATAACTCAACTAAAAACAGAAAATGCTGGAAATAGTGTAAAGTCAGTTAACATTTCTGGTAAGAACCTTTCTTCAGAACAAAAATAAAACATCTTGTACTGAGCAGCAGCTTTGTGGCTGTTGTCTGCACATAACAAACTTTCCATTTTGCTCAGTCCCTTCAATTGCATGCTATTAGATGTGAGGCTGACTCAACCCAAATGATCCATGATCACTGAACACAAATTTGAATCATGCAAGTACAATTCAACCTGACGTACTGGAGTAGTTTTTAGAGAAGGTTTGACAGGTTGTAAAAAAGAATTTGCACATTGGCATGTTTGGAAAAATGGTGATTGTTGATTAGTGATAAACATCAATCAACATTGTCAGCATTACTCTGCAGAACTCCACTCACCTATTCACTTTCAGTTTAGCAGTTATGATGTCAAACCAATGGAATCCACTTTGGTTCATGCATTTTCCAAAACTGATATCGCTGAATATTGTTGGGGTCCACCACGCTTTCTAAATAGTCTGGAGCTATATACTTTCACAGACCACCAAACTCTTTGATAATTCAGTTATGGTATCTTAAGTGAACTTTCCCTTTAACCTAAATAATTTGAGCTGTCTGTTTGGCGCTGATGCAGTAGAATAAAATGGATCACAGCTTAGTTTGATCAGATTATATGTTGACAACAGAACTGACCAAGATTTGCACATGCTTTTACAGTGTGTCTGTGAAAGGTTCATAAGTATGAATTTGTTGATTCCCTTAAAAATGGTCAGCTTCATAAAAAAACGGTCATCCTTATAAAATAATGTAAATTTCTCAGCTCCCACAGGCATCATAGATTTGATAGGATTTGCTTTAAAGCCAAGAACTCTAAAATTCCTGGTCCCTGGGAAGGTGGGAGGGAATATTTCCATATGGTGAAGGAGCGGGTTCATTCAGTATTTGGAGTCAACTAGATGTGTCCAGGTATGATGCCATATTTCCAGTGGTCTTGAATTGTTTTAACTGCAGTAAGGGAGGGCTGTGTGTTCATCAGCCACTTATTTATCTCCTGGCTCTCATATCAAGGAGAACATGTTCAAGGATTATGATGAGAAATCCTGCCTATTTTGAGGTCAATAGGCTCAGGGGAATGCATGCAACCTTAGCACTGGCATGAGTACCATTGAAGGCCATGTGAAGATCCCAAATCTTCACAAGGGATGGGAATTGATCCTATAGTGGATTAGTTCCTTTTCCAAGAGATCTACTTGCTCCATTGAAAGTAGAAATCTGAGATTCAAAGTTCCTCAAGAACTTTTGCAACCTGTTCCAGCTGTACAGGACGTTGGTTAGGCTACTTTTGAAAATACTTTTTCTGGTCTCCCCACTTTAGGAAAGATGTTGTTAAACTTGAAATGATTCAGAAAAAGCTTACAAGGATGTTGCCAGGATTATAGGGTTTGAACTATAGGGAGAAGCTGAAAAGGCTGGGTCTCTTTTACCCTGGAGCATTGGAGGCTAAGAGGTGACCTTTTGGAGGCTTATAAAATCATGACAGGCATGGATAGGGTGACTAGCCATGGTCTTCTCCCAGGGTGGGGGAGTCAAAACGAGAGGGCATAGGTTTAAGGTGAAAGGGGAAGATTTAAAAGGGACCTGAGGGGCAACTTTTTCATAGTGTGTGTATGGAATGAGCTGCCTGAGTAAGTGGCGGACGCGAGTACAATTACAACATTTAAAAGGTATCTGGATGCGTAAATGAATAGAAAGGGTTTAGAGGGATAATGGGCCAAATGCTAGCAAATGGGATTAGATCAGTTTAGGATATCTGGTCGGCAAGGATGAGTTGCACCAAAGGGTCTGTTAACAGACTTTCTAACTCTGTGACTCTTCCAACTCACTGATAGGCATAGCACACCTTCAATACTCAGACAGTGTTAAGGCTGCCCATGGCTGAAGCAGCATAAAGTGGCTGAAAGTTGGTCTTTGTTGACATAAAAGGCTGGGTAAGATTTTTAACTGAAACCGTAGTCTGCTGTTTGAAAGTAAACTACAAACTAGAGCAATTGTACCCTTCATAGGAGGAGCATTTCCAAGGTAACTAGATTAAGGTAATACACAAAGTGTCTTGTGAAATGCATATAAAAGAGTCCTGTCAAATATTAAGCAAAAATGCAGCGCTGCTCGTATAAAGACAATTTGATAATGGATATTCTTGAGAAATGCTGATAGACATCTCCATACCAGGCTGATCCATAGTCTGATGTTGATTATAGGATAGAAGGGAAGGGTCTGCCCCAAATCAGTTAAAAGTCCCAGGTAATCATAACCACAGGTTATATATCAAAAATGGAGTTTTAAGTATACAGGCATTAAGTATTTTAACTGCAATCCTTAGGATATTCTGTCTCAGGCAGAAAGAAAAAGCCCCCTTGTGATTAGAAGGGGTGTACTGAATAACTGGCGCAGAAGTTAAAGCATGGAACGTAGTTAAAGAAAATGTATTATGGTGGATAACTGGTAAGGTGGTCTGGTAAACATCATGTGATCATGGGATGACCTTAAGCTGTCATGGACTGATCACACAGTCACATGATTACATAACCATCCAAATCATGTTAATCAATAAATAATGCGACTGGTTTGTAACAGCCAAAGGCAGGCTGAAAGCAAAGGTATAAAAGTGTGTGTTTCCTTTTGTTCAGTGGAAAAGACTTTGAAATGCTAGAGGCTTTCTCCCTGCTGATGTAAAACAATAAACTCATTGATACTGGCAGAGGACCAGGATATCGAGTGATTCATTTAGTCATTCTGTCCCAACAATTTGGTAGTTATTGTTGATTAAGTCTGAGTTGCACTGATATTTTGGAGGGATTTTTTTCTGCAAGGTCTTGCATGTTTTCTTGCTGGATCAGATCCAGAGTGAGACACAGCCTGAGTGAGTATATAGTTCAGAGAATTTGGAGGGAGCATGGAAATTTGGTGTAGAGGGGAAGAGGTGCTTTTTGCTTGCTTTTTTTGGCTTATAGTTTGTAAGATTTATTTCAAAGAGGATAAATTGAAGCCCAGGATCAGTGGCCCAGCACTAAAGAATAACATCACAGGTAAACCATATGTTTGTTGGTTGGTGATAGCTACAAATTTGACGATGTTACTTTCTGATTGGAGGTCAATAGGGGAAATATCTACACGGCACAATCTAAAAGACCAGGACAACTTTTTAAAAATCAAATTAAGAATAAAGTAACTACCAGGACAGGTGATATGTTGTAGCTGTAGGATGTGAGAGCTGGTGGTCTCCATTGTGGACCATAGTGACCATATCTGCAGCAAGTCTTGGTTACTTGAGATTCTCTGGTTCAGAGTTGATAAGCTGGAGTCTGAGCTTCGATAACTGCGACATGTCATGGAAGGGGAGAGTTACCTAGATGCTGTGTTTCAGGAGGCAATCACCTACCTTGAATACCCGTATTGGGAGCTTCCTCACTGATAAAATGTGATTCCCCTGACTGCATGTATTGGCTCTCCAGGGCTGACCTTTACCCAGCTCCCAAGGGTAGATCTCCTGACTGTGAACGTCCCAAACAGATGACAGATTGACTGATTGTAGCCAAGCCCCTGGACCAATCAACAGTATTGAGACTCCCCATATATACAACTCCCCAACCCTCCTCCAACTGATTGGACTGAGCACAAGTCCCCTATTATTTGTGACACGTATAAGTAAATAGGCAGTGTCTGCCGCACAAGCAGCTGTAACATGCTGTAGATGTTAGATTGACATCTCAGTACTCTGACCAGCAAGGTGATCATTCCCCTCACCCAAATAAATCCCTACTGTAAGCATGACAAGAAGCCTGTGTGTGTGCGCATAACAGAAAGGTAATACTTTGTGCTGATAGTGCTTCAGTCAGAGCCAAAAGCTAATAGGCATGGCGTGGCAGACAAGATAAGGCACAGATGCTGTGAGCATGCAGGCAGGCACTATGTGAATGAGTGCTAAGACTGTAAGAGACCAGTCCAAGATGTGACCTGAACCAGTCCATTAGCTGGAACCTTTTCATGAGTGTGAAGTGTAGTCTTTCACACTTAGTTGCCTGTGTCCTGCTATGCATGTCTGTGCATCAGAGTGCCTTGCCAGTGTATTGGAAAAGTTGTGAGGGTTTCACAAATGCCAGATGTCATTGTGCTTGGATGAGGGGAGCATGTGGATAGTGCCTGTGGACAGTGTCCTGGGATATAGTTTGTTCCAACATAACATGGGACTCCTGCAGGGAAAGCAGAGAGTTGAATTCACCAGGTATCCACTCTGGTTTGCATGTTAGGTTTCCTTGACATCCAGGTTATTTGGTATGATAGATATCTGAATATTGATGAGTTGGGCCATTAACAAGCCAGTAGTCCTCCTTAGCTGGCAACTTGTGGCTGCCTCACAAGAAATTTCCATGTCACTGGTCAAAAGCTTAAAAGATGGAGTGAAATGCCCTCAACATTGAGAAAGACCTTGCCAAAATTCTCAGCTGATTCCATCACAAAACTTGCCATTGTCCATGTCACTCAGATTCCTATAAGTTTCCAACCTATGTCTTCAGGGTTGCACTGACCAGGATTCCACTCTGCCGCAGTTGCAAAGTTCAGAAAGATTGCAGGTATTTCCGAGCCCAGGACACTGAAATTCTATTTTAAGATAACAAGGTGCAGAGCTGGATGAACACAGCTGGCCAAGC